>NC_073303.1:94620590-94920590 GCF_027595985.1 Sorex araneus | reverse complement strand
ATGAGGAAATGAGTAGGGGTAGAGAGCAGTAGTCCTGAGGTGAGTGGACATGGCAGCATTTAGAGGCCACAGGTGGGCTTATCTCACAAAAAACAATCTACTCGCAAAGACCATCCAGCAAACAAAGTAGGAAGAGAACCAAATGAAAGCACTATGCTAAGTGAACAAATATCAAAAATAAAGGGATTTATGAAATGGTGTAAAACTCTGCCGAAAGGTTGAAGAAAAAGAGTGCCAGTTGAACTCTACAAGAAGAAAACATCCAATCCCATCAGAAAACTGGGCGATGAAATGAACAGAAACTTTCTCAAAGAAGAAATCTGAATGGCCAAAAGGCACATGAAAAGATGCTCTTCATCAGGGAGATGCAGATCAAAACAACAATGAGATATCATCTCACACCACAGAGACTGGCACACATCCAAAAGAACAAAAACAACCAGTGTTGGCGTGGATGTGGGTAGAAGGGGACTCTCCTTCACCTCTGGTGGGAATGCTGACTGGTTCAGTCTTTTTGGAAAACAATATGGACGTTTCTCAAAAACTTATAAATTGAGCTCCCATATGACCCAGTAATACCACTTCTGGGAATATATCCCGGAGATGCAAAAAAGTACAGTAGAAATGCACTTGTATATTTATTGCAGCACTATTTACAATAGCCAGAATTCGGAAAAAAAAACCCCGAGTGCCCAAGAACAGATGACTGGTTAAAGAAACTTTGGTACATCTACACAATGGAATACTGTGCAGCTGTCAGAAAAGATGAAGTCATAAAATTTTCATATAAGTGGATCGACATGGAGAGTATCATGTTAAGTGAAATGAGTCAGAAAGAGAGGGGCAGACATAGAATGACTGTACCCATTTGTGGAATATAAAGCAACAAAATGAAAGACTAACACCAAGGATAGTAACAATAAGGACCGGGAGGATTCCTCCATGGCTTGGAAGCAGGCCTCACATGTGGAGGGGGAAGGGGAGGGAAGGCAGATGAGATAGAGAAGGGACCACCAAGTAAAGGATGCTTGGAAGACTCACTCAGGATGGGAGATGCGTGCTCAAAGTAGACTATAGACCGAACATGATGACCACTTAATACCTGTATTGCAAACCATAAAACCCAAAAAGAGAGAAGGAGTAAAAGGGAATGTGCTGGCCACAGAGGTGGGGTGGGGGAGTGGGGAGGTAGGGTAGGGGTGGTGGGAGGGATACTGGGAACATTGGTGGTAGAGAATGGGCACTGGTGGAGGAATGGGTACTCGACCATTGTATGACTGAAACTTAATCACAAAAGTGTGTAAGTCTGTAATTGTATCTCACAGTATTTCATTAAAACATTTTTTTAAAGAGAGTGCTGATTGCTTGATTTAGTCATGTAGAGAATGTTAGAGATCTCAAAAATGACGGATTCCCTGGAGGGGCTTGGAGAGGAGATATATGCCAAGTTGATGATGGTTTTAGAGATTATAAGATTTGATTGTAAATATAGGTGTCTACTTTTAAGTGTCTTGATACAAATCAGATCAGAGCAATAAACAATATTTTTAATACCTTGTGCTCTTTTTAAGAAGGGAAATATTTCAGAACGTTTTACAGCATAAAATGTACAGAGAAGAAATTCAGTGTAGCAGAATTTCTACATGTAGCAGAGAAAGGAAATTGGTCAATGGAAGAAAAATGGTCTTTTGAATGCAAGTGAAAAGAGAATGATGTAAATAAATTAGATATCAATGTCATTTTGAAAAAGTCTATAGACCTTAGTGAGTATATATATACATATATGTCTATATGTATACCTACATAGATATATATCTACATACCTCAAAGGAAAAATGCTTTTAGTTTACTACTGAGAAAAAAATAGACTCATTCTAAGTCTTTCTATATGAATTATCTATCTTCAACCCAAGCATTTATGAAATACATGTTAAGATATTTTCATAATTTCTAAATGTATATATAAAAAATTTAGGCAGATATAAAAATAAAACAGATAATGGAAGCATAAAGCTTTATTTATTTAAAAGATTCATAAGCTGTGAAAATGGAGACTTTCTGAATAATTGTCTGGCACCCTGCAAAAGGCATATAAATCATATATCTTGAATTTCTTTTGCAAATAATAGTTGAAGCTTAAAGTTTTGTCATTTCAATCAGAATGGAAACTCAAAAAAATTAATAACTTCCATCACAGTGTCATGCAAATGTCTGTATCAAAATACTGAGATAATTCAGTTATTGTTTAGATTTCCCTATAGGACATTATAATTAGCACAGAACCATTTCCTTAATTTGGTATTGTCACCAAGGACAATGTGATTCTTACAGTCACATTTGTTACTTTATTGCTTGACAACAAATTATATTTTCTGTTTTATTAGCTCAGTAAAATGCATAATTGATTAACCCTAATAAATCTGCTGCAAAAGAGGCTATGAGCAAATGAAAACTTATTATATCATTATAGAAATCTTAGGGCCAGACAGATAGTACAGTAGTTAAGATGATTGTCTCACATGTGGCTGACACAGGTTCAAGTTCCTGCATCACATAAGGTCCCCAAACCGTGCCAGGAGTGAACCCTGAGCACAGAGCCAGGAATAAGCCCCAATCCCCCACAAAATAGATCAAAATTAGGAATTTTATTGGTTAATGAAGTTTATACTCTGTATAGTAACACTTTGCCCCAGACTCCTTTTTCCTCACAAGTGAAACCCCATAGTGCTGAGGATTCCCTATTATTCTTTCTCTTTGAAACATGAATTACCTTTGCCAACTTTCTCCATGCTAATTCACAGGATGAGGAAATAGCAGCCAAATGTAAAATAAATGGGACCAAATAAAGTACTATCATACTTCGGCAACTAATTGGTTCAGTTGCCAAAGAGTGACTTAGTAAAGTTTTTTTATATTTCCCTATAATGTCCTATAGGGAAATCTAAACAAAAACAAAAAGGGCTATATTGCCCTTTAGGGATACCAAATCAGTCCAGAGGAAGCTTTGTTTCATGAGAACACAAAAGATCCCTCTTTCAAATCTCTCTGATTATCTATTCTACCTTGTTCAAGGCAAATACAAGAAAGCACAGTATCCCTTGGCTGTTAGCACTCTTCTCAGGAAGGAAGTTGTTCTCTGAGTAGAGCTAACATCAGAAAGGCACTGACCCCACTCTGTTGAGCCCTTCCTACTTTCTCCTAACCAGCTGCTTGAAATAAAACATTTTTTTGTGGTGAAACCCAGTTTTATTTGGACTTTCTTCAGCATACATTAGTTAACATTGTGACTTGTTCATATAGTCTGTAATGAGGAATTCAGATACTTCATATTGGCAAAATAATGTTTAAAGTTTAGTTTCCTATGTTTAATCAAGGATAGCATCTTTCCATTTTAAGACCTTTAGGGATACCAAATGACTCAACCTTGGATACTCAGATCAAAGTTAAGTAGGCAACAAAGATAATATTGCTTGTATTCAGAAGTCATAAATATGGGGCCAGAGTGTTAATACAGCAAATAAGGTGCTTGCTTGCATGAAACTGACTTGGATTTGATCCTCAGCACCATATATTGTCCCCGAAGCTTACAGGAATGATCCGAGGGATCTGAGTCAAAAGTAAGCCCTGAGCACATTGTCAGATGTAGACACACACACACACACACACACACACACACACACACACACACAGGGAGACAGAGACAGGAAGAGAGTCAAACACTATGATTATCATCCAGTAGGGAGGTGCAACCTATACTTTCATCTCTATTTCCCCGCCCATCATTCAATTAATACAATATTCAATTTCTCTAATGTTTCCTCTAGTTATGTTATTATCTCTGATCTCAAAAACCCTTTCTGAGTTCCTCATCTCTCCTAGTCACTGGTTAATTTCTCTTTTCTTCCATTCACCACAAAATATCTTCAAACAGCTGACTGAAATTCTTGTCTCTTTCATCCACCCTATTCAACTGGTTTTCAGTTCACTAACTCAATGAAAGGACTTTGTCAATTCCACCAATGAGCCGAATTTGGTCAAACTCTGTGACCACCTAGGTAGTGGCAATATTTCATGAACAAGACTTTATATTTGAGACCTCTCTATTGACACACACTTAACTTTTCCTAACTACATTAGCTGTTCTTTCATAATCTCCTGTTCTGATTCCTATGACACTTAATCTCAGAATGAGGGAATTCCGTACAACTCAAATGTGAGCTCTCTTCTCTGCTCCATCTACACCCTCTCCCGACATGACATTTTCAGTTTTAGGACTATGATCATCATCTACAAGATGTTTATATCCAATTTAATTTAATACCTGATGACTTATGTATCCAAATGTCTGCCTGAGATGCCAAACTGGAATACATCGAGCAATCTGAAACTTAAAGCTTTAAGATATGCTTCTCTCATATACTTCAATGGCACCATCATTTATTTACCCATTAGTTCAAATCAAACATCAGGAGGCATGCTTGACTTATCTCTGATTCTAACAACATATGTCTTATTGGCAGTTACTTATAACCACCCACCTCCACTCGTGTGTGAGTGTGTGTGTGTGTGTGTGTGTGTGCACGTGTGTTTTGGGTCACACCTGGAGATGGTCAAGGCTTACTCTGGGATAACTTGTGGGTTACTCAGGGATAACTCCTGGTGGGGATCAGGGATCATATGAGTTGCCAGGGATTAAACAAGGTTGGCTGTATGCAAAGCAAATGCCACACTCACTTTACTCACTGTTTGGTCCCCGCCCCCATCTCTATTCTAGTCTAAGTCAGTTTCCTCTCCAAACTGGAGTTCTTCATACATCTCTCCCTGAGATGTCTCCACAAAGAAGCTGAATTGAACTTTCAAAGACATAAATCAGATATTTCATGTCCTTGTTGAAATCACAAGGAACCAGTTTTTATTCACAGAATATGCCTCCGGCTTTCCTCCTCTTTGCTCTCTGGGCTTTCAATACTTCCTCATATGGCAATCTCATCTCCTTACAAGATCATTGTCCTACATTTCTTCCTTAACAAATTAGAATTAAGCTCTACTATTTTATTACATAAACCAATTACTTAGTGTTTCCACTAAACTTGGAATAATATTCAAGTCTGTTAAAACCCAGAAGTCTGAGTTTGAGGTCACTTCTGCCTATGCTACTGCTATCTTATTCCATTTTCTTACTGTTGCACTATATTCCAGATAAGCTGGCTTATTTTTTTTTTGCACCTGGAATACTGTTACCTCATCCCCACCATAGTTCTTTGTACTTGCTGTTCTTTTTTAGTATGTTCATTCTGCATACCACATTTGTACATTGAGATCATTTTTATTATTCAAATCTGATTTTAATTCTATCTTCACACTGAGAAATACTTTCATTTATGTGGGGCCTGGTCCCCCCACCTTTTAATTAAGTATCGTGAGTATAGACATTGATTCATTCAGTATTTAGGATAGTACCTGACTTCTAATATATATGATCATTAAATATTGAACAAATTATAATACATACTTTCATCATGTTTGTCTTGTAGATGATACCTACTTTAGACAGTAAATTGTCTTTATGGCTTCCATAATTCATCCCAATTCAAAGTTGTATAAAGGGTGAAATTTACATCTAAAGTCACCTAAAATTTTCCTCATGGGTGCCATCAGAATTCTTCTCTCTTCCAAATTATTATGTTTGTCATATGCTATAATCACAAGGAACCACAGAATATGCCTCCAGCTTTCCTCCTCTTTAATACGGGCTTTCAATTATTCCTTGTATCACAGTCTCATCTCCTTAAAAAGATATTATATTACATCACTTCTTTACTGAATTAAAATTAAACTTTACTAGCTTAGTACAGAAATCAATTATTATTTTTGTTACAGAACAGTTATCTGTTGATCTCCTTCCTACTCTACTAGATTATGTAAACTCATTTAAGAATTGAAGCTTTGATAGAGGCCGGGGTCCCAGGGTGGCTCCGGCCAGGCCGGCCCAGTGTTGGGGGCCATTGGGTCCACGGGAGCTTCGGAAGCAGGTCTTCCATGAACAAGCATCCTATTTGGGTAACAGCATCCGAAGAGCTCTGCCATCGCCTGCATCCTCAGTCTCTTCCAGTTGACCAACGAGACCCTCAACATCTGGACTCACTTGCTGCCCTTTGGGTACCTCCTGCCCCCGCTCATTTGGTCTCTCAGGAGCCTTGGAGCCCCCCTTCTCTTGACAGTGCAGGTGGGAAAGATTGGTGGTCCAGGCTGGGATTTGTGGGGCTCCCTTCTGGTGGGCAAGTGTAGAGTGGGAGATGCTGGGAGATCTCAGGGAGACTAAAGGGGGTGCCTACTGGTTGAACTCCACAAGAAGAAAACATCCAACCCCATCAGAAAATGGGGCAGTGAAAAGAACAGAAAATTTCTCAAAGAAGAAATCTACATGGCCAAAAGACACATGAAAAAATGCTCTTCATCACTAATCATCAGGGAGATGCAGATCAAAACAACAATGAGATATCATCTCACACCACAGAGACTGGCACACATCCAAAAGCACAAAAGGAACCTGTGTTGGTGCGGATATGGGGAGAAAGGGACTCTCCTTCACTGCTGGTGGGAATGCCAACTGATTCAGCCCTTTTGGAAAGCAGTATGATGCTTCTCAAAAAATTATAAATTGAGCTCCCATTTGACGCAGAAATACCAATTCTGGGAATATATCCTGGAGATGCAAAAGTACAGCAGAAATGATATCTGCACTTATATGTTCACTGCAGCACTGTTTACAATAGCCAGAATCTGGAAAAACCCAAGTGCCTGAGAACAGATAACTGGTCAAAGAAACTTTGGTATACCTATACAATGCAGCTGTTAGAAAAGATGACGTCATGAAGTTTGAATACAGGTGGATCAACATGGGAAGTATCATGTTAAGTGAAATGAGTCAGAAAGAGAGGTACAGACATAGAAAGATTTCACTCATTTGTGGAATATAGAATAACAGAGTAGGAGACTAACACCCAAGAATAGTAGAGATAAGTACCAGGAGGATTAGTCCATAGCTTAGAAGCTGGCCTCACATGCTGGGGAAAAAGGCAGCTCAGATAGAGAAGGGAACACCAAGTAAAGGGTGCTAGGAGGGCCTGTTCGGGATGGGAGATGTGGGCTGAAGGTCGACTATAGACTGAACATGATGGCCACTTAATACCTGCATTTCAAACCACAACACCCAAAAGGAGAGAGAGAGCAAAAGGGAATGCCCTGCCACAGAGGCGGGGTGAGGTGGAGGGGATGGGGTGGGAGTGGTCAGAAGGATTCTGGGACTACTGGTGGTGGAAAATGGGCACTGGTGGAGGGATGGGTACTTGACCATTGTTTGACTGAAACACAAGCATGAAAGTTTGTAAGTCTGTAACTATACCTCACAGTGATTCAATAATAAAAAGTGTTTAAAAAAATTTAAAAAGAATTGAAGTTTCTTAGATCAGAAACTGCTGTGTAGACACTCAAAATTTCTTATGAATTGAACTGACTCAAATTAGTTTACTATCAGTTAGTTTACATATGCTTATGTACACATAGACTTCTATTTACTACCATTAGTAACACTACTACTACTACACATATATACACAAACACATAGGATATTTATTTAAAATAGTTTCTTTTATGTATCATAAAATATTAGCACTATCCATTGCATATTTGCCATTCTATAAATTTTATATGCTTTATCTTTCTGAACAGCAATAGCAGAAAACAGAGACCTAGGAAGATCCAAAGTCATGAAGAGAGTAAGCTCTATATTTGGAATTAAAACAATTTTTTTCAGAGATGCAAGATTTACTGTTTCCTCTCAATTAATTTGTAAGGAAACTATCAATCATCAAAAAGCAGATACACTCAATGGTACATGTTCCACGTGGAAGAACCATCTGATTTACACACCGCAACTCCTACCTAGACTCTGGTTGAGAGCTATGGAAAGCCACAGAGACAAGAACTGGTGACATAATGGTGGAATAGACCCCCCTGTAGGGGTCCTAGATTTTTTTTGTCCCCACAAGTCTTTATTTTCTAATGCAAGCTGGCATGAGTAGTTTTCTTGGCTGTTTTGACAAAATCCTCAATAGTAGTCATCCTTAACTCTGACAGGACTGGGTCTTTCAGGAACCAAACTTGAAAGGATCCAGATAATCTTACCTACCTTGGGCATGCAGACTATCAAGTGTCCTGTTGTCTGAGATCTTTTGGCAGAGCTACTATCAGGTTTGACTTCTGCAGGAAGGACAAGCTGAAATGGCTGAAGCAAACAAAGTGTCATAAAGAGTGAGTGTCCAGTACATGAGAGGGCCACCTCATGTACTATGAGGCATTTACAAATTTAAGATACAACATTCACAGGCTGAAGGAAAAAAAAGTCTCAATAGGCTGAGCTGGTGTTTCCTATACAGAAGATCCAGGTTTGAGCTTCAGCATCACGTGGTCCCCCAAACATACTTGGGAATGGCCCCAAGCACAGAGCTGGAAACAGTCTCTGAGAACTGCCATTCAATAAAAAAGAAGTGTTTGGATGTAGCCGGGGAAAATGAATGGTTTATACTTGATATGCATTAATTATCTTACCTACTTTTTTTAGTGAACCAACAAGTAATAAAGCAATATAGTTTTATTTTAAGAAATTTATAGAGATGTCATTGCGCAACAGCACAGAGGCTAGGGCATTTGCCTTGCACATGGCCAACCCAGGTTCGATTCCTCCATCCCTCTCGGAGAGCCCAGCAAGCTACCAAACTTATCCTGCCCACGCGGTAGAGCCTGGCAAGCTCCCAGTGGTGTGTTTGGTATGCCACAAACAGTAACAAGTCTCACAATGGAGACGTTACTGGTGCCCACTCGAGCAAATCGATGAACAACAGGAGGACAGTGCTACATAGAGATGTCTGAGGAGATAAAGAGAGATGTGTTCAAAAGGGAACATTGGCTTCTCTAGAAAGGGGACAATCAGAGAATGGCTCTGGGAGCAGGTTATATTCAACTCCTCCAAATTGCCTTGGCCAGGAGGTCTCTGCATACATGAATGTTAATCTTGGTGTTGTTACAGAGAAAGCCTTGCATTCTTGATAGTTTCATATTATTACCAAGACCTTTATATTTTACCCATTCTAATGAAAAGTCTAAAGATAGTCATCAGTCACAAGGAAACAACCGCTTGTCCATTTTTGTAAAACGACCAAAAAGTAATTCATACATAAAATTTCTTGTCACAGAATGCCAACATATTTCCATTCTAAAGCATCCAAGCTTTCTCTAATTCTCGGAGTCAGCAAAAATGTGGCATTTCGAACATGGTAGAGAAAATCCTTATGAACGAAAACACTGGCAATTTTTAAAATGTTATTTAATAAAAACATCCCAGCACTCAGGGCCTTCAAGACCCTGGTGGTGCTGGTCTGATGGTGGGGGATACAGTGCTGTTCATGTCCAGGGGTGCTGAGGGCCAGCAAGAACGCACCTAGCAGTGTTCATGGGACACCACGGTTACAAGCAGTTATCGGGGCTCCAGGGAGTGCCAAGGACTTAGGGCTTTCACGCACATCAAGTATGCACTCCACTCCATTTGAGTTATCTCCTGGGTCCCAGTGATAATTTTAAATGAGTACATTGTCTAAACATCATTTCATCCATGGCCTAACACATATATTATTATGGTTTTATCAGCTTTGAAAATACTAATCTCAGGGCTGGAGAGATGGCACAGCGGGCAAGGAGCGTGCCTTCCACAAAGCTGACTCAGATTTGATCCATGGCTCCCCGTATGGTGCCAGGAGCCTACTGGGAGAGATTTCTGAGTGCAGAGCCAAGAGTAAGCACATAACATACCCAGGAGTGGCCCAATCCCCACCCCAGCCCCTAAGAGAGGAAAGAAAAAGGAAAATACTACAGACATACTGGAATAGATTTTTTTAAATCTATTTTATCAACAACAGCCTACTGTATATTTTATCTTCTTATCAGCTTTGAAAATATTACTTATACAACAGACTAGGTAAAAAGAAATTGCTCATTTTATCAAGCTATACACAAGTCAGCAGTCTCTCTCATTGTATACCTTGACATAAAGACATAAAATCTTGAGCCATGGGAGGCTGGAATAATAGCACAGTGGGTAGGGTATTTGCCTTGCATGCAGCCAAACCCGAGTTCGATTCCCAGCATCCCATCTGGTCCCCTGAGCACCGCCAGGAGTAATTCCTGAGTGCAGAGCCAGGAGTAACCCCTGTGCATTGCCGGGTGTGACCCAAAAAGAAAAAAAAAAAAGACTTTGAGCCTAAAAATGGTTCTCTAATTTGTATTTCCCTAGTTGAATACTACTTTAAATATTTAAATAAAATTATCAAGGCAATTTTTCTTGGTACAAAGGTTAACTTTTAACATTCAGAGGGCTACCCTTACCTTTCCTTTAACCATTACCCGCACATAAGTTGGCTGCACATCAACATCAATTAACGAAGTATCCATATACCTTCAAAATAAAACATGTCATCTTATCATCTTAAAAACATCTTTTAAAGGACAAATGCAAATTCAAACTTGAGAACCACTTTAAATGATGACAGTTTAAAATCTCCATGCTAAACAGGTCTTTAAAAATTAGTGCTAAATTAATCCCCAGACCCAAAGAAATTCAATATATCAGCAATTTCATATTTAGACCCACAAGTACACTTGGCATTGATTGCCCCTACCACCAAAATATCTAAGGACTGAAACATCAGAGGTTTGCAAAAAACTGCTTGCCATGTTCTTTCATGAATATTTTATTTTAAGCCCCTAAGACTGACTTGAATAACCAGGAATGCTGAATCCACTAAGCGTGGGGTCTGCAGCTACAAGCAACTGCTTTCTTAGCTACTCTCCCTCCCAGACAGCTGTTCTGCAGCTGCCCTGCAAGCATCTCTTTTGGAAGACTAGGTCTACTTCACTCCTTGAAAGCACATCGTGCAGAATAAGCAAAACCGTTCACCTATGGTAGTGCTACATAAGGCCCAAGTGGCATTTAGTTCTCTGGACTAAACATGCACATAAAAGTTCAAATCTGATTTATTAAAACAAGCAGCTTACCCAAATAATTGTGATCATGTTTTTACATATTTATTAGGAAAATTAAAAATGCAGAGATGATTTAAACATTAAGGAAGGTAAGATATAAAACTGGGGTTATAGGCTCAGGCTTCAATCACAGACTTGAGAGGTGATAAATGCGTTTTCTGCTTTATTATCCTGGACCATGTTCCTTAATCTGTTTCCTGGTGTGTAAAGTTAGGATATGAATAATGTTTAACCCCTAAAGGTTGCCACAAATGCACCTATAAAGGTCCTAATATATAAAGTTACTAAAACACTTTCATATTTTTCAATGTAGCACTGTTGTAACACTGTTGCACTGTTGACCCGTTGTTCATTGATTTGCTCGAGCGGGCACCAGTATCATCTCCATTGTGAGACTTGTTACTGTTTTTGGCATATCAAATACGCCACGGGTAGCTTGCCGGGCTCTCCGAGAGGGATGGAGGAATCGACCCAGGCCAGCCGCGTGCAAGGCAAACACGCTACCTGCTGTACAATCGCTCTAGCCATAACTAAAAATGAAAAGTAGGGTCTAGGTTTCCTACAATTTCAAATTTACTATCCACCCATTTGATAGATTTCATATTCTTTCTCATGCTTAGTGTCTTCAACAGTTCATCTGCCTCTGGCTATAAAATCTCTGCTTGAGCTATTTAGCTCTGCCTAGTAACAATATTCTTCCAGTTCTTCACAAAGCATGTAACTTCTCATCCCTCAATTTTGTGCTGCCCAAGTCAGCAACTCTTCCCATCGTCTCCTCCCTCATCGGTAGCCACGACACTCCTCAGAACAATGGTTGTATAGGCCTAACTCTGTTTCTTTCTTGCTCAGACTCTTCTTCCTTTGCAATTACTCCTAAGATTTCTGTCTCCCCAACTGGGTCAATAGCCCCAGGAAAGCAGTGACAGTATTTAAAATGTGCCAGTTACACCTCCCCGTGCCTGGAGTATAGTAGGCATTCTATAGCTATGTGTTGAATGAAAGCAGGACGCATAAGAGCATAGGCTCTTCACCCTCATGCATACTTCATGTATACCAATAAAGGTGATGAAGCGTTTTATTGTAATTAATTTAAACAGAATAATGGAAATCAAAGAATTTTACTGTCTGACAGGAGAAACATAGGTCTTCTCTGAAAACGTGTACATTTGGGGTGATGACTGGATGTGAGGAGGTCAAGAGACTTAATAGAGACAAAGGTTACATATTTATAAAACTCCAAGAATAGGGTCTAAAAAATGAAGATCTTCAAGGCACTTAACAGAGCATATTTAAGTGGAAAAAAACAGAAACAACAGCATGGGGCTGAAACAGAGGCAAAGAAGTCAGTGAAAGCAGGCTGAGGTGGCTCTCTGGGGGTGTCAGGAGCCAGACACCTAGAAATTATTTAAACTCTGCCCCAAACAGACATCCTTGAGTTCACAACCTTTGCACTGTGTTGTTATTTACTTCCTTTTTCACTTAAATTGTGTTTGAAGTGTTGGTTTGGCAATATATGCATTAAATGTGATTTAAAACATGACAATAAATTGTCTTAATAAATAAAAGAGTTTTTTTTTTCACTTCCCTACATTAGACACCAAATTCCATTTCAAAATGTTCAAAACTCAAGAGAATGCAATTGAGAATGGAGACAAAAACTGCCATTACATAAACACATAATGAAAGGCCTTTACCTATAGACGGCCAGGTCCAGGATGATCTGGTGATGTTTTTCATCATCATTCAAAGAGAAGTCCAGTCTAAAGGATAATTCATTTTTTTAGGAAAAAAAGAGGTGATATCTTGAGCAATAGAATAGATAATACCATCATGTAACCAAGTTAATCATATAATAGTTCTATAATGCTAATAACAAACTTATCTTGGTAACTGAACAATAAAATATCTATGTTAATTTCAAATTTAAAAGAAATCCACAACATATTAATATAATAATCCTTTTAACATTGTTCAGATGTGAAAAATCCTAAAATTACACACAAAAGTTTTGCTTTGGTGCATAGACAGAGACATCTGGTGGTTAAAGTTTTGTTTCACATTTTATTCAAGCTTGCTAAAACACTAGACTATATTTATGGAGAACTAAATACTGTCTTTGCTTCCCTTTAGCCAGTACTCTCTTCTTTAAGTTTGAAAGAGTACTGTAGTTCTTCCTTTTCCTTGCTATCGTCTTTGCAATCTCTCTCTACTCTCTTTTTTTCTCTCTTTCCATGGATCTGGGAAATGTTGATGGCCCTGCCCATACTGTACCACTTCCATTTTACAGATGAAGAGACAGAGCAACTCAGAAAGACCAATACCTTCAGGAGAAGCAAATAAGTTTGGAGAGTTAGTCCTAAGCCATTCAACTATACCCCGAGATAAAGTACAGTTTCCATACTGTCTACATACTATTCCGAATAAAGCGGTTGATTTTTGAGCACTTCAATTGTAGTACTGGAGAGATGGTACAGGGGTTAAGGCACATGTCTTGCAAGCAGCTATCCCCAACACTCCAGTTGATCTGCTTAATACCACCAGAAGTGAGCCCTGAGCACAGTCATCAATAAGCTCTAAGAGCTGCTGGATGTTGAGAGAGAGAGAGCAAGAAAGAAAAAAAGAGTGAAAGAAAGAGTGTGAGAAAGAGAGGAAGAGAGGAAGAGAATGAAAGAGAGAGGAAAGAGAGGAGAAAGAGACGAGGGAAAGAGAGAAGGGATAAAGGGAGAGACAAGGTTAGAGAGAAATGGAGGAAAGAAGGGAAGGAAGGAAGGAAGGAAGGAAGGAAGGAAGGAAGGAAGGAAGGAAGGAAGGAAGGGAGGGAGGGAGGGAGGGAAAAAAGAGGACACAAGGAAGGAAGAAACAAAGGAAGGAAAACAATGAAGAAAGAGAGGAAGAAATGAGTGTTCATTTTTCTCTCTACCTTCTTTTTTATTCTGCTGAGAATAGATTAGATTATAGGAGGCAAAAGATGAATTATAGAGATCATTTAACAAGCTATTGCAATTGCTGAGGCAAAACTTAACTGAGTCAATGTGGCAATGATGAAATGAATGAGAAATTTAAGCAGAGAGATGTGTGCTGAAAGTAGACAAAGGACCAAATGTGATAACCTCTCAGTATCTGTATTGCATACCATAATGCCCAAAAGTAGAGAGAAAGAGTAAAAAGGAAAGGCAGGAGGTGGGCGGGGTGGGGGTGGTGGAAGGGATACTGGGGACATTGGTGGTGGGAAATGTACACTGGTGGAGGGATGGATGTTTGATCAATCTATGAATGAAACTCAATCTTGAAAGTTTGTAACTATCTCATGATAATTCAATTTAAAAAAAGAAAAAAATAAACATAATTGTTGGCTTTTAAGAAAAAGAAGAGGCCAAGATGTGATCCCAGGAGCCACACGTGTGCGGCCTCTCTGCAGCTGCACGAGCATGATTCCAGAGGCCATCTAAACTACTTTCAGTACAGGCAGCTCTTTGCAGAAATGTCTCCAGACTGAGAACTAAGCCGCAGTCCCATGCCTGCCCAAGAGGGGAAAGGTTTTTCTCTCTTGCCTTTTCCTTGCCGGGGGCGGTGGGGGGGGGAAGGGCGTGGTGACCGCCATGACCGCCATATTATGAGGACCACTAATGAGAGATACAAGCTTGCAATGATCCAATTTCTGGTGGAAGAAATTTCCCTGGATTTAGTTGCTAAAATACAGAAATCCAAAACCACAAGCTGCTATTACGGCTGTGCGACCTCATATCTCTTCATAGCGGGTCTGACTCTAGCGGGGAACTCCTAACAATAACAGTGAGTTTTTTGTTAAAATATTGAATGTAACCAAAGTAAAGAGAAAGTAAAGTGAAATTTATCAGTTACACGGCGGGAGGGTCTGGGGATGGGAGGTATACTGGTGGGTTTGTTTTTTTTTTTGGGTGGTGGAATATGTGCACTGGTGAAGGGATGGTTGTTTCAGCATTGTATAACTGAGACTTAATTACTTATTGTAATTTTACACATGGTTATTCAATAAAAATAAATAAATAAATAAGAAAAAGAAGAAATATAATCTGGTAATATTGGAGAAGGAGTTGTAGGATTCACAGAAAATATATCAATCAAGAATAAAACCAGGGTTTTTAATATTATAAAATGGGTGGATGCTTATTGCTAAGATAAGTCCTGGGAGATAATTGTGTTTTCAATGAAAGCCATAGCTATATAGTTATTCACTGAATTTGATATGTTTTATATTTACATTTTGGTATAAATAGCTAAATAAATACACTCATCTTGAATCTGAGGAGTACAATGTATTTCATTTTGATAGTATGTATATGATAGTATGTAACTCATTGTGATCACTTTAAAAATAACATAAAGATTAGATGAAATTAAGATTAGGTGAGAAAATATAACGATCAGGTGAGATCACTAAAGAGTGAATGTGAAAGGAGAAGACAAACAAGGAGTTTGCTCCAGAATATTTAGGAGATGAGGTCAAAATAATTGAGCCAATCATAAGACAATCAGAACAGGTAGGGAGTTTGAAGAATTAGAGAAGCAAAAGAAAAAACTACTTCAAGGAGGAATGGAAGGACTCACTTGACCAAATCTACTAGGTCAAGAAGATAGGGAGAGATATTTAAAATAATGTGACTGAATATTGAAATGTGGTGAGCTTAGAATACAGAAAATATGTGACTGTAAGTGTTCTAGGATAGGAGTAGGTAAATAGGGCTATAACTGTAATGAAAATTGGGGAAAGAGATAATTCTTTATTTTATTTCCTTTTAAGTTGAAAGATGACAACGCATGTGTCTGAGTGACAATGACCCATCAAAATAATTTACTCAAACTGGCTATGCTTTACCAAGACAAAGGCAGTGACTAACTCTAACTAACTAACTAACTCTGTGGTTTCAGGAAACTGCTAGGTCTTGGAATGTTTGCCCTGTGAGCAGAATAGAAATCAGGCATCATTCATGTTATCTTCATGGTAGTCACAAGTAGGCAGTATATTTTTTTTTCTACAGGTTCAAATCCTGCACCTTTATCATGGAATGGCATAGCGAAACAAATGATCAAAGTATTGAGAATTTGAGTAGCAGCCAGGATTTACTTCATAGTTTATTAGGGTTGTATTTTGTCTAAAAATGGCCTTTTCGATCTGCTTCTAAGTTTAAAAAATTAAGACTGCCTGTTAAAGCAGATAAGTATTATTCTATTGGTTGTATTTCCAGTTTGAATGTTTTTTCTCATTAACCACACTGAAGTATTGAGATCAATTGTTTTCCTTAATATTAGAATGCTTTGTAGATGTGTGGTAGAGGCATATATCAGTATTCTCAGGTAGCTTAACCATCGCTGGATTAAAAACTAAGAAACAAAAAGAAATTGTACCGGCAATTATATAATCAAGTAACTATGTAATTATTAATTTTATGAGATTATGCATAGTACAGAATTTCAGGGAATACATAAATAGTTAAGATTTCCATATGTAAAGTCACTCTCTATATGCTAACACAATTAAATTAAACATTACATGTGTGATAATGGCATAGATATTTGGCTTTTAGATAAGTGAAAAATGGCATTCTAAAGCTCATCAAACTTAGAGAGGTCAGATATAATCTCTGCAGAGAAAACCTACAATTGAAATGATTGAAATGACCAACACCACAAGTTTTGCTTCATCCAGTTTCTTTTTGGCCTCACATACTTAGGTTCATTTACATTCAGGACTTTTCCATCTTCAGTGATCAAGGTCCTGGGTGGTTTCACTTTCTTCTTTTCACTTATGATTGAAGGTAGGCAAAAATAAGTGATAGTATGGAGAGGGAAAAGTAAACAAAGAGAATATTAAAGGAATTAATATTTTGTGAGACATTAAGAAAAATTAGACAGATATTTGTGAACATATGAATAATTCACTGTTATGAAACCCATTCATTTAAATCTATGTTGGGAATTGACCATCAAGTCCTATTTCTGTATGGTTGCCTATATCATTAAGGCAAAAATGTGATCATGACAGTTTGCCAGATAATTTGAAAGCGGAAAAAAACCTTTCCATCAACTATCTATGAATGTTTAAATGAGTATATTTTATGCATCACTTGCCCAAATAACTGTTAATTCTCCATTTGAGTACACAGCTTCTGCTTTACTTAAAAATCACAATTTGTAACTGCCAAGTAGAATCTCTTTCATAGAAATAAAAATAGCACTACATAAGGACTTATGTAAAAAGATGTCTATTACATCATTATTTATAGTGGCAAAATCTCAGAAGTGTCATGAATATCCACTAATGGAGGAATGATTGGATCACTTGTGCTCTACTCATATGATGAAATATTTTACCGCTATTAAAAAATGTGTTCACTATTTACCTACTAATCTAAAAACTAATGTATGTATTGATCATGTTTTTAAGGGTAATTAATATACAAAATAGATAAGTTTATTATTGTCTTTAACTACAATCCTATAATTTATACGACTATTGATTTTGGAGAAAGATCTGGTGCTGTTGACCAAAGTTTAGTACACTCATTTCCATGAAGGGTCAGGATACAAAGAAAAGAAATGGGAAAAATAAAGATTCATGGATAACACATAAAGTATGGAATATCAGTTTAATATATTTAAAATATTAATAAAAATATATTATACTGAAAAGAACATATGACCTCTAAAAGATCATAGAGACAAATTTGTTTCAATGGTAGAACTTACGCAATTTGTCTTAGATTTCTATTAGCAGATGGTATTATCTTTATTTGAAGACAATTAAGGATCACATACAAGAGGCAAATATCTCAGGGACCCATTGGATTGGTTAGATACAGCACACTAACCAGATGACTTAGACCTTCATCCACTCCAGCCATCTATTTTTAGATTGTCAGGGAGATTGAAATCCCCCTGATTTCAGGCCCAATATATTATATACTATATACACAACATAAGAAACAATGTAACTATACACATACATACATATAATTTTATTGTATGTGTATACAGACCAGAAATGTGTATTACATAAATATGTAGAATTTCCATTTCAAAGGGTTCTTGAGTATATAAAGTACTTTTATTCATCTTATTTTCTTAACAATACAGTGGTTCAGGTGAAGCAGATATGATAATCCCTCTTCAATAGATGAGGAACAGATAAGGAGGAATTAGGTATTTACAAACTTCACACATAGTAAGTGGCAGTAGGGACATAAATCCATATTTCCAAAAATCTCTGTGTACAAATGAACATATTTTTATATATTATATAAATCATATATTACATAATTATATATTCTATATTATAAATTATATATTATAAATAAACTATATAAAATAGTTGTATGTGAAATGCATATTGTCAGTTTGTGCCTCCTTACCTACCCAATGAACAAAGAAAATTTCACAAAAATAGAGATCTCTAAAAGCTATCCTCTTTTTAGTTGAAAATTGTAAGAAGATATATGTTTTACTTATGTCATTGCCATGCAGAATATTATATTTTAGAGATAACTGATCACATTCTCCAGATGATGAATTGTAAGTGTTCCTGTAAATGATATATTTCACATATTGAACTTAAACAATGGCATGAAATGAAATGAGACTATCTTTGAAAATGTTATTCTGAAAATAACAACTTTTAGCAAACTAGAATCTAACAATTGTGATATTATATCTAAAAAAATTCAAAGGTGCAGCATTTCCTCTCTAATCAAATGTTCAAGAGAGCTGTATTACAGAAATACAATGCCAAATGAAGCTCATCTCTAATTATGATGTTCTCATTTTAATTTTCCAAATGAAACACAGCAGCTCATCCTACTACAAAGTAGCCTTTTTCATTGTATTATACAATCTATATATATATATATATCTAACTATATCTAACTCAAATGACAATTATTTTATAAACTTATGTTGTTAAAAAAAACATATAGGCCCTCTCCTGCCAGCAGTCACTCCCAATGTGCTGATCTAACTTCTCAAACTCGGTGGACCCCAGTGGCCAGTGACGCCCATTCCCCAGTCAGCCCTGACCCCTCACCTGAAGGGAAGCTCTGCCTCCCAGCATCTTGCCCAGGAATTTCCCTCCCCTGCCAGCAGTAGCCCCCAATGAGCCAATCTAACTTCTCAAAATAGATGTGTGGAACCCCAGGGTGCCCGCTAATCCCCCTCTCATGGCATACTTTATTTTTTTTTAATTTTATTGAATCACTGTGAGATGGTTACAAGCTTTCATGTTTGGGTTACAATCACACAATGATCAAACACCTATCCCTACATTAGTTCACATTCTCCACCACCAATATCCCTGGTATACCCCGCTTGGCAGGGGAGATACCATGATCATGGCATACTTTTAACCACAAAACCACATGGATACAATAGCATCAGTGTGAAGAAGTTACTTCATCTATACCCAACATTTGAGGTAGTAGTTAACTCAGGCCTCACATTTCTTTGCCTATCCATAACCCACAGTAATACACAAAGGCAGCCCAACAGTAGGGGCCAAAACATACATTAACACACAGGAAAAAACTAAAAAGTGCAAAGGTGGCATTGGTAAGACAATGCAGAAACTCATGAGGCTTAGAGAGTGAAGTCGCTAGTACAGATGAATCAAACACTAATAATGAACTATATACCCTTTCAGATAAGGAATTTAGAATGGAGCTGTTAAGGATGCATAACAAGCAATGGAATGAACTGCTGATGAAATATGAGAGAATATGAACGTGGAGGTGAGGAAAATGCAAACAAAAGTACATGAGAGACCTTAAAAACGTGGCAGGTGAAATGAAAAACTCAGTGGAAGGCCTCAGCAGCAGAGTAACAGCTGCTGAGGACAGAATCAGTGAGCTCCAAGATGAGGTGCAGAGAACCTCCGGATAACAGCAGAAAATGGAAAAGAGTCTCAAAGTAAACAAATAGATATCAAGAGAAAATAGGGATGAAGCCAAGAGGAATAACCTAAGAATCATTGGAGTCCCAGAGGGACAAAAAGAAAACCCTGATGAAGAAGCAACTGTTGAAAACATCATTGCTGAGATGTTCCTGGAGCTGGAAAGCACATGCACACAGACTCAGGAGACCTCAAGGGTACTAGCTAAAGAAATCCAAATAAAAATACTTCAAGATGCATCCTTTAGAGATAAAATTCTGAAAGCAGCAAGATAAAAGGAGGACATTTCTTATAAAGGGGCAGCCTTAAGCTTTTTAGCAGACTTAGTTGATGAAACTCTCCATGCCCAAAGACTGTAGGGGGGTATAGTAAAAAAAAAAAAAAAAAACCTCAATGAAATGAATGCCGCACCAAGAATACTCTACCCAACTAGACTCTCATTCATACTTGAAAGAACAACACACAGCTTCACAGACAAACAACTCAGGGACTTCACAGACTCAAAACCATGGCTACAGGAAAAACCAAATGGGCTGCTTTAAGACAAGACACACAAAACTAACACACAAAACTAATACAGAAACATGGGACAAAACTCCTTAACAATAATCTCTCTCAATGTCAATGGGCTAAACACACCAATTAAAAGACACAGTGACAGGATGAATCTGAAAATTGAACCCAACAATCTGCTGCATGCAAGAAACACATATGAACAGTCAGAGCAAACACAGACTCAAAGTGAAAGGATGGAAAACAATTGTAGAAGCAAACAACTCCCTCAAAAAAGCTGGGGTGGCCAGATTAGTATCAAACCATAGACTTCAGGCTTAAGAAGGTTACAAGTGACAGTGAACGTCATTTCTTAATGATCAAAGGATCTGTATAACAGGAAGTATTTAACCCCTAAATGTATATGCACCTAACGAGGAACCAAAAAAATACTTAAAACAACTGCTCATAGACTTGAAAAAATACACTGATAGGAACATGGTAATAATTGAAGATTTCAACACAGTTTTGTCACCTCTTGATAGATCAACCAGACTCAAATTCAGCAAGGACATACGTTATCAGAGGGAAGAAACGAAAGACACGGATTTAGTCTATCTATCTATCTATCTATCTATCTATCTATCTACATATATATACTGTATGTCTAGGACATTTCATCACCCCAAAGCTGAATACACATAAATGCACATATAATATTCTCCAAGATAGACCACATGCTGGGCCACAAAATATACCTCTATGAAATTAAGAGGATCGAAACTCTATCAGCGATCTTTTCAGACCATGATGTGCTGAAAATAGAAGAGAATCACACCCAGAAACAGAAATTCAAATCAAACACCTGGAAATTAAACAGCTCACTACTGAATAATGAATGGCTTAGAAAGGAAATCAAAGAGGAAAGAAAGGAAAGGAAATCAAATCCTTTCCTTAGAAAGGAAATCAAAGAGGAAATCAAAAGATTCCTGGAAACAAATGAGAATGAAGACATGAGTTACCAGAATTTATGAGACATGGCAAAAGCAGTGTTAACAGGAAAGTTTATAGATCTACAAGCATTCCTCAGGAAGAAAGAGCAAGCCACACAAGTAACTTAACTTCAAAGCTTAAGATCTTGAAAAATGATCAACAAAAGGAGCCCAACACAGGCAGGAGGAAAGAAATAATAAAACAGAAAACAGAAATTAATGACATGGAAACCCCCAAAAATAATCTGAAAGATCAATGAAACCAGGAGCTGGTTCTTTGAGAAAATAAACAAGATCGATACACCACTAGCAAGTCTTACACAGAGAGAAACCCCCTAATAGGCAGAATCACAAATAATAAGGGGGACATCACAACAAGATCCACAGAAATCCAAAGGATAATCAGAGATTACTTCGAAAGTCTGTATGCCATGAACCAATGGAACTTTGAAGAAATGAATAAACTCCTAGACCCCTATAGTCTCCCAAAGCTGACCCAAAAAGGCTTGGAATTTCTGAACAGACGTATCACTATCAAGGAAATTGAAATAGTAATCAAAAGTCTCCAGAAAAACAAAAGCTCTGGGCCAGATGGATTATTCTCTAGTGAATTCTTCCAAACATTTAAAGAGAACCTACTCCCAACCCTGTTCAAGCTTTTCCAGGAAATTGAAGAAACAGAAACACTTCCAAACAGTTTCTATGAGGCAAATATCACCCTCATACTAAAAGCATACAGAGACATCTCTAAAAAAGGGAATTACTGACCCATATCCCTGATGAACCCAGACACAAAGATCCTCAACAAAACCCTAGCAAACAAAATATAAAAAATCATCAAAAAGATCATACACCATGATCAAGTAGGATTCATCCTGGGAATGCAAGGATGGTATTCATTGGCAAGTCAATCAACATAATTCATCATATCAATAAAAGAAAAGATAAAAGATAAGATCATATCAATAGATGTAGAGAAGGCATTTGACCAAACCTAGCCTTGATTTATGATAAAAAAAAACTCTTTAACAAAATGGGAGTCGAAGGAACTTTCCTCAGTATAGTAAAAGCATCTACCACAAGCCCACAGTGAGCATTATTCTCAGTGGGGAAAAACTAAGAGCTTTCCCTCTATGATCAGGGACAAGACAAGGTGGTCTACTCTCACTACTTCTATTCAATATAGAATGGAAGTACTTGCCATAGCAGTTAGGCAAGAAAAAGATATCAAGGACATGCAGATAGGAAAGGAAGAAGTCATGCTATCATTATTTGCAAGTGATATGATATTATACATAGAAATTCCTAAAGACTCTACAGAAAAGTTCCTACAAATAATAGGCTTGTATGGAAAAGTGGCAGGCTATAAAATCAATATCCAAAGTCCATGCATTTCCTATATACAAATAATAAAAGATAAGAAAGATATTTTAAAAAATCCCATTCACAATAGTGACTCAGAAAATCAAGTACACTGGAATCAGCTTAACTAAGGGGGTAAAGAGCCTATAAAAAGAAAACTACAAAACACTAATTCAAGAAATGAAAGAGGACACTAGGAAATGGAAACACAGTCCCTGTTTATGAATCAGGAGGACTAACTATGTCAAAATGGCAATACTTCCCAAGGCATTATACAGATTCATTGCAGTCCCTATAAAGACACCAATGACACTTTTCAAATAAATTTCAGGAAAAAAACATTCCTGAAATTCATATGGAACAATAAACCCCCACGAATACCTAAAGCAATCCTTGGGGAAAAGAAGATGGGTAGCATAACCTTTCCCAACTTCAAACTGTATTGCAAAGCAGTAAAAATTTCATGACATTGGATTAGAAACAGACCCACAGACTAATGGAACAGAGTTGAATATTATGACACAGACTCTCAAATATATGATCACTTAATCTTTGATTAAGGAGCAAGATATGTGAAGTGGAACAGAGAAAGCCTCTTTAACAAGTGGTGCTGGGAAAACTGGACAGCTACCTACAAAAAACAAATGAACTCAGACAGACCTCTGACTTTTGCCAGCCATAAAAGTCAGATCACAGTGAATTGAAGACTAAATATCAGACCTGAATCCATAAGGTACATGGAGGAAAATGTAGGTAGAACCCTCCATGACATTGAACCTAAAGACATCTTTAAGGATGAAATATCACTGCCCAAGCAAGTGGAAACATACATAAAAAAGGGACTACATTAAACTAAGAAGCTTCTGTACCTCAAAAGAATTGGTGATCAAAATACAGAGAGAGGGCACAGAATGGCAAAAATATTTACCCAATACCCATCAGATAAGGCGCTAATATCCAGGATATACAAGACATTAGTAGAACTGTACAAGGGAAAAACTCTAACACTATCAAAAAAATGAGGAAAAGAAATGAACAGAAACTTTCTCAAGAAAGAAATACAAACGTCTAAAAGGCATGTGAAAAAATGCACTAATCAGGGAGATTCAAATCAAAACAACAATGAGATATCATATATATTACACGACAGAGGCTGGTACACATCAAAAAGAACAAGAACTAGTGCTTGCACAGATTCTGTAAGAAAGGGACTCTCATTCATTATCCGTAGGAATGCCAACTAGTCCATCCTTTTTGGAAAACAATCCATATTGTTTTTGAGGACATTCCTCAAAAAACTAGAAACTGAGCTTCCATATGAGCACAGCAATATTACTTTTACAAATATATCCTGGGGATGCAAAAAAGTAAATAGAAATGACATCTGCACTTGTATGTATCATGATCACGAAATCCCATTAATCATCGATTTCTCAAGCGGGCTCAGTAACCTCTCCATTCATCCTTTCCCTGAGATCTTAGAAGTCTTTCTCGACTGGGCCCTCCCAATCATGTCACACTGGAGGCTCTTTCAGGGTCAGGGGAATGGTATCCAGCCTGTTACTGGATTTAACATAGGGATACACCATGGGAAGCTTACAAGGCTGTTCCATGTGGGCAGGAAACTCTCAGAAGCTTGCCAGTTTCTCCCAGAGGGCGAAGTAGGCTACAAGATATAGCTTCTGGGAGCTCGCTTTTAAGTCTCTGGATGTTGGCTGTTGATGGGATTACACACACCTGGGTTCCTCTGCCAGTACCTTCATGCGTGAGGCCCGTCTGAACGTGTAGTGGGGGGCCTCGAGCATGGCTGTAGCTAGGTTCCAGTGGTCTTTGGCCGCCAGGAGCTCTGCTTGGGATGGGGAGGGAAGCTGGAGCCCATCCCTCCCGAGGGGCCCCGGGGAAGACAGCCAAGCGTGCAGGCAAGAGACTTACTTGTATGTATATTGCAGTACTATTCACAATAGCCAGAATCTGGAAACAACCCAAATGCTCAAGAACAGATGACTGGTTAAAGAGACTCTGGTACATCTACACAATGGATACCATGAAGCTGTTAGAAAAGATGAAGTCATGAAATTTTCTTATAAGTTGATGGAGATGGAGAGTATCATGCTAGTGAAATGAGTCAGAAATAGGGACAGACATAAAATGACTTCACTCATTTGTGGAATACAAAATAACTATGTTATTTTGAGACTAATATTAGACTAATACCAAAGACAGTAGAGAGAAGGGCCAGGAAGATCACTCCGTGATTTGGAAACTGGCCTCACATGCTGTGGGAAAAGACAATTGGTATGGAGAAAGGACCACTAAGTAAATGATGGTTGGAGGGATCGCTTGGGAGTTGCATGCTAAAAGAAGACTAAGGACCGAACATGATGACCTCTCAGTATCTGTATTGCAAACCATGATGCCCAAGAGTGGAGAGGGAGAAAGAAGAAACGTGCCTTCCACAGAGGCAGGGGGTGGGATAGGATGAGGGCGGTAGGAGGGATACTGGGGACACTGTCACTGTCATCCTCTTGCTCATCGATTTGTTCGAGCGGGCACCAGTAATGTCTCTCATTGACAGACTTATTGTTACTCTTTTTGGCATATCCAATATGCATGGGTAGCTTGCCAGGCTCTGCCGTGCAGGCTCGATACTCTTGGTAGCTTGCCGGGATCTCTGAAAGGGGTGGAGGAATCGAACTCGGGCCAGCCACGTGAAAGGTGAACTCCCAACTGCTGTGCTATCACTCCAGCCCCACTGGGGACACTGGTGGTGGAAAATGCACATTGGTGAAGGGATGGGTGTTTGATCATTTTATGACTGAAACTCAATTATGAAGGCTTTGTATCTCATGGTGATTCAATTAAAAAAATTAAACATTTTAAAAAATTTAAAAAGACATACAAATAAAGCCCTATGAAAAATATAGTAATTCATGATACTATAAAGAAGGTAATAAATGTTAGCAAATACAATTCAATAAGTAACTGAACTTAGAAAAAGCAAAGTCAACTTGAGATGGCTAGCAAATATTTCATACACACAACTTTACTTTAAATGACAGAAAAACATGGAATACCTTGATGATTCTTGTTCGTTTCTTGTTTTTTCTATTTGCCTAAGTGTTTCCAACCTCGATTCAGGAGTAAACAAACAAGGCTTATTCCAAAATTCCAAGTCATCTTCAGTGTCACCTAATTTCTTCATGTTGCATCCCCCTTCTTGTCTTTCTGGTATCTGAAGGTGCTCATGATCCCCTACAGAGGATGAGGCCCTAGAAAAGAACATAGAGAACATAAGACAAGTAATGAATATCTTAGGTGCATCCTTAAACTGTCACTTCAAAATGTTTTCTTACCTATGAATGGCAAAACTGTGTCTGAAAGAAGGCCTACCTGAACCTAACTGTAAGATGTAATTTCACTGTCCAGAGACCTACTTGATATGGTTATCTGTCATATGAGGAGCTTTATTAAAATTTCAGATCCATTGCATGATACTTACAAGTCTTTTCATAAACCAGAGAAAGGAATAGGAATTTGTCTCACAATATTTTGTAGGAGGTTCTGATGACTGAACCAGTCTGGGCCTTACCAACCATAAACCCTCCAAACACGAACCTCTCATTCCATTTCAAGTACTGTTCCCAAGGGATATTTCTGACAGGAAAGTTTGATTATATTGTTTCCATATCCAAATCTCAAAGCAATGACTGAGATCTATCATCTATAGCCTTGGCCTACTCCAGTTTTCATAGTTGACTTCTGGTTTTATATCTTTATATGGCAGTGGAGCACTATTCTCATTTTCATTCCTTATTTTATGGACTGTCAAATAATTAAGTTATTTCTCTGGTTTTATTGTTACTGAGATGAGATGACACAAAAGGCTCATTTGTTAACCTTCAAATAAGATTCTTAAGAGACAGGCCCAAAGTAATAAGACATAAAATACAAGTGGTATAAGCCACACAAAAAAGAATAACATTCTACTTAAGATACCTAACATATTGCAAAATCCAAGTACATAGTTTAAGTTGAAAATAATTCAAATTGCACAAAATGAATATTTTTTCCTGCAGCAATGTTGTTCTTTATAGTACCAGAAAGGCAATTAAGGGACTCTATTTTATTCTACATTATTCTAGCTAATCATCACTGAAATGACTGGCCTCATTCTCATCTAAGAGTTTGTTTTTTCTGAAAAATGACTCATTGCATTACTTTTGCCAATCACAATTTTTAAAAAGTATAATAAAAATAAATGTAATTATGCTTTTAAAATATATAGAATATAACCTAAATAGCATGCATCTTCAAATGCAAAATGTATATAAATGTAGAAGCTGACTGGGAATAAAACTGAGCTTCTTAGCATATAAACAAATTATTTTTCTCTTTAAATATGCTCTTCAAATATGCTCTCAGAATTATCTTCCCATTTATGAGGAGACACAGCCTTTTAATCACATACAAGAACATTTTCACCCCAGCTAAATGCTCAGGTTTTGAAATGTCTACAGTTTAATATTACATCAGACTTACATCCAAAAGGAAATCCTCTCCTCCCTTTCCAAGCTCCCACCCCACCCCCTGCAGTTTCCCAGATCATGCTTAGATTGTGCTTATGAATAAGCACTTGCTGCTCATCTATTCCACCTCTCTGCATCACATCTTTCTGGGCCTCATCATTTCCCCCAGTTTTTGAAATTGGAGCCTGGAAGAATGGATGAAGGAGACAAAATACTCGTATGAGACTACTGTTGTTATAGCGTGGCTATCGGTACCTTCTCTGAGGTTGATGCCTAGTTACTGGGATTCTCTTGTGAGCACATGTATGAGTTCTTGAAAACATGAAAGCTTTCCCTATCATTGTTTCCTATTATAGTGATCACACACTAACTACCTGTGTGGTCATTTGTGACATCGACTCAGCTTCTGACATTGGGAATTTCACTGATACCTCTCTAAGTCATTGCACCTCTATTTCAATGTCATTCCTCTAGAATGTCTAGGTTTCTGTTCATAGATGTTTCTATTCAGGTTAAACAGAGTAATGGGGTAAAGGCTGGAAGGACTAATGAGTCTTGTGGTCAGGAAGAAAGAATTTCTTGCAAATTCAGGCTTCTTGCAAGAAACCTGAGTATGCTTCTTATGAAAAGTATGAATCGAATAAATTTAACCTTGTATAAACTTTTATCCATCAAGCATAATGAATCATTCCCAATGCATTTCATTGCTTTGCAGTAAAACAGCAGAGAAACAGAATTAAAGTGTCTGGGGATATGGCTCAATGAATGTGTCACCTGAATATAATCCTTGCACCAAAATATAAAAGAAAGACAAAAAACAAACGAACAAAATCCCTGAGTTAAAAAAAACGAGGCATTGTAGCAAAAATCTAATTTCTGCACTTAGATTCATAGATCTATCTATAGAAAAAATATAAGTAAGACAAATGCAATGGTGTATTTAAAAATATAATAGAAAAATCAAGTTTATTCTAGAAATTCAAGGATGGTTTAATATCGAAAAATCTATTGATCTTATTCGGCACAATAACAAGTAAAACAAGACTATCCCATAAGGAAAAATCTGGTACTTGTAATGGCAAAAGCTAATCAAGTCGGTATAAAAGGAAACTTACTTGGCCAGAATGACAGTACAGTGGATAGGGTGTTTGGTTTGCATATTTGCTCTCCAGCATCCCATATTGTCCCCTTGAGCACACCAGGAGTAATTCCTGAGTGCAGAGCTACAAGTGACTCTTAGGGTGTGGGCAAAGGGGGAAATTTCCTTAACTAAAACACCACTGCTAAAATGATACTTAATGATACTTAATGATGAAGAGTTTGAACTGTTCCTTCTAGAATCAGAAACAAGATAAGAATAAACCATCCTTATTACTGCTATTCTACTTCATCCTGAAAGTTCGACACAGGCACCACAAAGAAAATGCAAAGTAGATGAAGAACGATTTTAAGAATTATTTTACAGAGATTAGGTTAAGGGACTGGACTGATAGCACAGCAGGTAGGGCGTTTGCCTTGCATGCAGCCGACCTAGGTTCAATTCCTCCGTCCCTCTCGGAGAGCCCGGCAAGCTACCAAGAGTATACCGCCCACATGGCAGAGCCTGGCAAGCTCCCCATGGCATATTCAATATGCCAAAAACAGTAACAAGTCTCACAATGGAGACGTTACTGGGGCCCGCTTGAGCAAATCAATGAACAACAGGAAGACAGTGCTACAGTGCTATAGTTTAAGGCCAAAGTGATAGTACAGAGAACATTGTACTTGCCATGCACTTGACTCACCAAGGTTTGAGCCCTGACAACACATATGGTTCCCCAAGCCCCGCTGGGAGTGATTCCTGAGTGCAGAGACAGGAGTAAGCCTGGAGCACCACCAGGTGTGGGCAAAAAATGGGGTGGGGGTAGACTATTACTTAAAATACTATATTGTTTTAAAGTAGCAAACATAAGATACCCTACAGATTTACCTTCTTTTGTAAAGTTCAGCAAAATTGCTTAAAAATATTAGTATACAGAAATCAGTTGCATTTTTATGCATCAGCAGAAGCAATTACTATTCTATTTTAAAATATCATTCTACAAGATACATAGAAAGAAATATAACAAAAAGTATGTCAGAAATTTACAGAGAATGTTGTAAATTCTTATCAAAGGACTCAAAAGTTAGAAATAAATAGAGCTATTCCAAAATTCAGCAAGGAAAGAATCAAAGTCATGAACACTCCAACTTTTCCCCTAATTAATATAAATTAAATACAGTTTCAATCAAAGTCACATTAGGAATTTAAGGGGAGTCTGAATAGAGGATGCTAATTATAATTTTTTTAACAGAACAGGGGCTAGAGTAATAGTATAGCAGGGAGGGTGCTTGCTTTGTACCTTAAGAGTAGATGTGGGTTTGATCCCTCGAATCATACATATATATGATATATATATATATATATATCTGCCAGGAGTGATTTCTAAGCACAGATCCAGCAGAAAGCTGTGGTCACTGTCAGGTGTGACTTCTCCCCAAAATATCACTGTATCACTATATCACTGTCATCCCATTGTTTGTGATTTACTCGAGTGGGCACCAGTAACATCTCTATTCCTCTCAGCCCTGAGATTTTAGCAGCCTCTCCTTACTTGTCTTTCCCAACAATTGAAGGCTCTCTCAGGGTCAGGGGAATGAGACCTATCATTACTCTTTTTGGCATATCGAATATGCCATGTAGCATATGAGTGGAAGTTCATGTCTAATTAAGAAAACTTTGAGGGGCTGAAGTGATGGTACAGTAGGTAGGGTGCTTGCCTTACAAGAAGCTGACCCAAGTTTGATCTTAGGTACCACATATGGTTCCCAAAGCCCTACCAGAAGTGATCCTTGAATGTAGGGCCTGGAGTAAGCCAAAACACAGGCCTGGAGACCCATGGAATGCTGCTGGTTTGGGTACAGGAAGAATTACGTGGTAGCCCAGATTATTTCCCAGCATTGCAAGGCTGGAGGAGCACCACAGCCTTAGTCTCTTACATTGAATGATTAGCTAAGAGTTTAAGAATCATCAGGCGGGCCCCCAGGTCTCCTATGCACTTCTTAGGGAAAATAAGAGGCACAACTGCTGACATTTTAAAAATTTATGTAGTGGGTCTACATAGTTATCACTTTATAAACGTTTATGCATTTCATCATTATCATCATCGTCATCATCATCATCATCATTATCTTGTTGATCATCGATTTTCTCGAGTGGTCTCAGTAATGTCTCTATTCGTCCTAGCCCTGAAATTTTAGAAGCCTTTCTTTACTCGTCCTTCCCGATGGTGCCATATTGGAGGCTCTTTCAGGGACAGGGGAATGAGACCCATCATTGTTACTGGTTTTGGCCACAGGGAGCTTGCCAGGCTCCCTGTGTAGGCAGAAAACTCTCGGTAGCTTGCTAGGTTCTCCGAGAGAGAAAACTAGGCTACAAGATGTCACTGTTGGGAGCTTAGTTGTATAGTCTCTGGATGTTGTCCATTGATGGGATTACACGGCAGTTTCTGGGTGTGACCACCTACCTACTGGAAAATTGTGGACTTGGGAGGAAGAGGCCTAGTCCTGATCCAAGCAGGCTTGGAGATCTCAGCCCCGGGTCCCACACACCTGGGTTCTTCTGCCAGTTCCTTCATGTGTGTGGCTTGTCCGAACATGTGGAGAGGGGCTTTGAGATGGCTGTGGCTGGGTTCCGGAAGTCTTCGGCTGCCAGGGGCTCTGCTCGGGGCAGGGAGGGAAACTCAACCCCCCCCCCAGGGGCCTCGTGAAGACAGCCAGGCGTGGGTGCAAGAGAACTCTGCCAAATACATGTCCATAAATACACACACACACACAATCACACACCAAGCCCCTTGGAGGAAACCAAGTAGCTTCCAGTTTTGAGCCGTAAATAATAAAGACATTCTTTCTACCTGTGTACCTAAGTTTGAATGGATTGAACTGATCCAATCCCTAATCAGCAGAACTGACATGAGGAGACTGAAATATTTAATAATTATTATTTTCTCAAGTTTAAAATTCTATTATGAAAATATTTATCTTTCTTTTATTCTCTATTTTTCTGAGTTCTGGAGCCTTAGTGCAATGCCTCACACGGGTGATATACATGTTCTATCACTGAGTCACATATCCAGTCCCATTATCAAAATAGTTAAAGTTTTTGTAGTATAGAATCAAATCAGCTGACAACAGTTGCAATTCACTTAAAATGAAGAAGCATGAAATATTTATGTTTGTAAAAGTATACCAATTAAAGTCACATTAATCACATTAAAATGTATTAGTATGTAATTCACAAAATAGAACATTTTATGATGCAATTAAAATTGTTCAATTATAATAATGTGATTTGCATCTAACTTTTTCTAAAACAGTCCTACATTACAAATCTAAGTACACCTGTTAATTCATCTTTCCTGTGCATATTTTCCAAGAGATTTGAAGATAATTTGAGATGCAAATTAAAGCTGCTGGTTTAGAAAGGCATTCGTTCCTGAGAGAAAAGTCTCATAGAGCTGGTACAAACAGTGGGATGCCCTGTTTCCCCCAAATTCAACATCCTGACTTATTCTTCAAAGTTAACCATCTGGACTTTCATGATACTGCAAACCAGGGCTTCTTACACTTTTTCCATTCACAATCCCTTGATCCCTTTCACCCAAGATATTAAATATGGTAGAGAAACGATTCACTGATGATGAACCATACAAACTTGTTTTAAAATAAGTTTTTAAAAAGTTACCCCAGTAGGTAACCTATAGTTCAAGAAGCTAGATTACATTCATACTGGGAAGTGAACAGATAGCTTGCTGATTTTAACAAAATCTAAGTGGAAAGCAACCCTAGTAACTAAGAAAAGCACAGTGAGCACTGAGGTTCACTTGCCTGAAGCTCTCTTTGTGACCTTTCTTTTCTTCCTTTCCATGTTCCTCCTGCACTTTTTTCTGGGCCTCTTCCTTTTCCTTGGCTCTTTGGAGACAGTAAGTTTTTTCCTGCTCTTTGATAGATGGTTCAATTTCTGGAAAGTTCTGCAATGCTTGAATCCTTTCTGAACGCTCTATTTCCTTACCATCCAACGACTAGAGAAAAAGATAATCAACAGAGTGCAGTTATTAAAAAGTCACAATTTAAATCAGCACTGGTGGACTTGGACTGGAATATTTTAGTTTTAAAAAAATAAATAATGCAGAATCATGGTGGAATTTAAATAATTAATGGGGACTACTAGAAACTCTGATCCAGATCATTATTTATTTGTTATAATTAACAAACACCACATACAAAATATCTTTACTGAAAATAAAAATAAGAAGGCTTTCTGTTGAAATCAATTATTAATGGAATATCACATGATGAGTGAGTAAAAAAAAATCACAAGAATGAGCATGAGCTCTCTGCTCGTACAGACTATGATCCAAGGTCTTCTAACCCATTTCGGCACCCTGCTTACAGACATGCATCTGGACTGTGAGCTGTACTAGGACTATGTGCCGCCCGAGGAGGGATTTTCCCTTTCCACCCTGTTTTTCTGCTCAGAAAATGGCGGCGGCGGCATCATCCACATGGTGAGAGCCACTCCCTAAGACTTGCACCCAGAGGTAGGAACTTTGCAATGCTATGGCTCATAGGCCATCATGGGATGGGGGCGGTACCGGCACGCCCTCGGCCCAGATAAAATCCGGAGCTGCTGCTCGGGAAACAGACCCTCTGCTTGTACAGACTATGATCCAAGAGGTCTTCTAACCCATTTTGGCACCCAGAGCGGCTTCTTACAGAAATGCATCTAGACTGTGAACTGAGCTGAAATATCAGAAATCCAAAACCAAAGAGTTCATAGAATCTTCATTCTCAGCAATGAAAAGAAATTATTAAATGATGCCTTTTCAGCACGTCTAATTGTTGGGGGGAAATTCCAAACAATAGTAGTGAGTTCTCTATTGAAATATTGAATGTATTCAAAGTATAGAGAATAAAATAAAGATCATTAACTACTTAGTGGGGGCTGGGTGGGAGGGGGTATATTGGGGCTCTTGGTGGTGGAACATGTGCACTGGTGAAAGGATGAGGGTTCAATCATTGTATGACTGAGACTTAAACCTGAAAGCTTTGTATTTTTTTTCTTTTTCTCATGGTGATTCAATATAATAAAATTTTTAAAAATATTTTATAAAAGAACGAACATGAGGCTGACACCCAAGGACAGTAGATACAAGGGCCAGTAGGATTGCCCCATAGTTGGAAGACTGTTTTATGAGTGGAGGGGAGAAGGCAGATGGAATAGAGAAGGGATCACTAAGAAAATGATGGCTGGAGGAATCAGTTGGGATGGGAGATGTGTGCAGAAAGTAGATAATGGGCCAAACATGATGACCTCTCAGTGTCTGTGTTGCAAGCCATAATGCCCAAAAGTAGAGATAATGGGGAATATTGTCTGCCATGGAGGCAGGGGGAGGGTGGGAAAGGGGGGGTACACCCAGGATATTGGTGGTGGGGAATGTGCACTGGTGGAGGGATGGGTGTTTGATCATTGTGAGATTATAACCCAAACACAAAAGCTTGTAACTATTTCACGGTGATTCAATAAAATTTAAAAATAAATAAATTAATAAATAAAATAAAAATTCATAAGGATGAGTTAAATTAGAAATGAAAATAACAATTTTGGAATTTGAGGTGAAACATTTGAAATATGTTTTGGATTGCTATGAGATGACTGCAGATTGATGCTGAGTTTCCTGACAGTGAAAGCAAAACAGAAAAACATGATCAATTCCATGATTTTTTGTTATGTTTGATTAGAAAATGAAACAATTTCAAGCTTTCCCATAACAGTTCTAAAACTCATTTATAATGTAGAGATTCACAGTGGAAACCTTGAGAGATTTTTAAGTTAAGACTGAATAAGTTGGGAGACTATGGTTAAATATAAATTTTCACTAACATTTTGATATATATTGGGAAGGAAGCAAGGTAATGTTTTCTTGTTTTGTTTTCTTATTTTACTTGGAACATAGAATTAAGTATTAATGTGCATTCACAGACACACATCACACACACATACACACACAGATATAATTGCTAGAACTACTGTTTCTAAGAGATTATGACAAATAACTTCCCTGTTACCTTAGAGACAGGAGGCAAAAAAAACCCACATTTTGAAAATTTATGATGATATTTCAACATCTACCAGCATCTGTTCTAGAGATTGAATTATTGAATCTTAATTTATTATGATTTTTAAAGGTCATCTTTGAAAATGGCCTAAATTCCTTCAAGCCAAAAATCACATTTCAGTTTGGGAGATCTAATGAATAAGAGTTTTTTTTTCGGGGGGGGTGATTTTGTTGTTGTTTTGGTTTGTTTTGAGGCCCTTGAGGTCACACCCAGCTATGCTCAGGAATCACTCCTGGCAGGTTCCAGGGACCATATAGGATGCTGGAGATCAAATCTGGGTCAGCAATGGTTAAGGCAAGCACCCTACCCACTGTACTACCGCTCTTACCCCATTTAAGTTACACACTATAGCATTTCTAATGTTTCTTCACTTAGGATTCCTGAAACCCAAAGATAGGGTATGTTTGCTTATTAATAACCATCACACATGTACTATTAAAAAAAAGTAGAGAAACAAAATTTAAAATGTACCAAATTTCTCACAGAATGGTTTTAAAGTAGAAACTGTCCATCCGTTGTTATTGACAAAAAACAAATGAGGCACACTATTCATGGTGGAGATAGAGCAAAATCCCAGTCTATTACCAAAACTTCTTTTTTCACTATTCTGCAGTGCATACTTATCACCCAGAGTGTCTCAGCCAAAAGGAAAAGAGGTACATATATGTGGAACTCTAAAATAAATGATCTGTAATAAATTGTGTCTCTTGGAGGGGGGAAATGTTATCTTGAATTCCTGATCCCATATTCAGAATGTGACTTTATTAGGAAATAACTATTGCATATGTAATTAGTTCAGTTAAGGTTATACAGGATGAAGTAGCTCCTACTCCAATATGACTGTCATATTATAATTTTTTAATTGAATCACCTTGAGCTATAGCTACAAAACTTTCATGTTTGAGTTTCAGTTATACAATAATTGAACACCCATCCCTCCACCAGTGTATATTTCCCACCACCAAAGTCCCCAGTACCCTCTCCCTGCACCCCTCCCCGCCGCCATCCCACCTCTCCCTCTGCCTCTGTGGAAGACAGTTTCCCTCTTACTTTCTTTCTACTAATGAGTATTATGGTTTGCAATACAGATAATGAGAAGCCATTATGTTTGGTCCTTTATCTACTTTCAGTACATAAAAGTAGATTTAAAAAAAAACTGTCTTGTGAAGAGACAGATATAAGCCAAAAAAAAAGATCCAGGACAGCCAAAAACTACCAGAAGCTAGAAGAGAAACAATTCTTTTCAAGTAAATTGCAAGCTTTTGATGAAATGGCAATTAAAAACACAAAGTTTATCAACTTATCTTTAAAGACTTGCAAACACTTAAAAATAGTATTTCTCAAAGAGATTCTGTTGCCTATTCTAACAGCTGACTTGGATGAAAGACTTGCTCCAAAGCCTATGCATTAACACACAGAGCCCCGGTAAGTGTAGTTTTAGTGCCCACAGGGGCCTTTCTCTTTCAGATTCAACCTGCTCCACTGACAGGAGTGTCAGGTGAAACAGGGAGCATCGACTCTCAGAACTCTTGCTTCATCATCCCTGTAAACACCCAAGGCACTCATTGCAAAAGTTCGATCAAATCAGAGACACTGTATCCAGGACACTGAAACAACTCCCAGCCCGCAATTCAGACCTCTCAAGTCAGAACACTGCATTGCCAGAATGGGGTCAGTTGTGTGCCTGTGAATAATACACATTAATACTTCATTCTATGTTCCTTAAGTGCAGAGCCAGGAGTAAGTCCTGAGCATTGCCGAGTGTGGCCCAAAGCATAATAATAATAATAATAATAATTAATTCTTTTTTAATAAAACACAGTAACTTAATTAAAAAGTCATTTAGCCTTAATCATATGAAAACCTTTCACTTTGATCTTAGTAATGATGAATGCTCTTCATAACATTAATTTGAATTAAAGAAATAGTTCAATCAAGCTCTGTTTTGTTCCAAATGGGAAAAGAGAAAAGTATGAAATGTATTTTTCAAAGATTCATGAACATTTAAAAACAATTTTCAGAAGTTCAATAGTCAAAGAACTGGTTTTGGTTTTTGGAAATGTTCCAGTCTCTGAAACAACACATTCTCTGAAATTGTGAAGAAAAATTATAATGAAAATTATAATGAATTATAATAAAATATTATTATAAGTTATTATTATTTAGTATTATAATTATAATAGATATTATTATACACACTATATTGTAATATATTATATTATTATAATTTATTATTATAAAATTACAATTAAAATCATTATAATTGCAGATTATAGGTTTTTCATTATTAAAATAAGCATACCCTTAATTGTTGAAGAGTTGCCACAACAAACTGCCTATAGCCATCAAAGTCAGCACAGGGGTTGCCCATGAGAAAGAGTTCCTTCAGGTGGATATTGTGCTGGAGGGTTTTAACACTGCTCAGCTCACCAATGAAATTGACGGTCAAGTCAAGTTTTGTTAGCCCCTCACATCCTGTTGAGAGAAAAGCGAAAAACAAAAGGAAAAGAAAATCACAGTGAATAAAATGTGTGTAACAGCACATGATAGAAACTGTACTATTTTAAGTCTCCTTAATTAAGGCTGATTAATTGCTTTACCAAGAAGTGGTTTAGCAGAAATAGTCACTCAAAAGCTTGGTCTTTTTTCTCCTCTTAGACTGGAGGGGAGAGAGGGCTCCTAAGAAGTGCTCAGAGGGTCCACAAGGGGAAAGCCACAATGCTCCGGCACAGCAGTGTGACCACCAGGGCCACCACACTGAGTGCATCGGGACCGTCAGGACTACATCCCATGGTATTCAGGGCGACTGTGTGGTGCCAGGTTCACTTTCAGGGTCACATGCATGCAAGAGAAGCACTCCTATCATTTGAGCTATCTCCCCTGCCAGCCCCTCAAAGACTTAATCTTGACCATTTTTATTTACAATTCACTTTATTTTCAGCCCTGTAGTATTTCCATCTAGGAGAAATCACTTTCCCTGTGCTAATCTGGTGATCATTTGGATTTACTTTGTTCCTATTTACTGTGTGTAAAGAAAGTTCATATGAGTGGGCCGGGATGGACTTTACTTGAGAACAATGCTCCTGTATACTGGGCATCTAGAACAATATTCCACATTCTGCAGGTGTGGAAAGGTTAAAATACACTTTGTCCAGTGCTGGTCTAAATGCTGGTCAATGGGACAGTATGCAGATACCTGCTCACAGACACAAAAAGTTTAAGAACATCCAAATCTTCTTAAAAATTTTACCGGGCAGTTAGAACATTCAAAGTAAAGGGAAGTTCCCCCAAAAGAAAGGAATTTGATAAAATTTATGCATGAGAGGGGCTCTAGTGATAGCAGGGCAGATAGGATATTTATTTGCCTTGCACACAGCTGACCCAGGTTTTATCCCTTGTATCCCATATGGGCCCCTGAACACTACCAGTTCTAATTTCTGAGTACAGAGACAGGCAAAACCCCTGAACACCAACAGATGTGGACCCCTCCCCCGAAATTAGTCCATCAGAAATAATATTTGTAGTCACCTTAAAGAGTGAATGGGGTCAGAGAGATTTAGAGTGGATAAGGCTAATGGTATAGACAAAGGTTAGCACTGTAGCACTGTCACAGTGTTGTCTCATCGATTTGCTTGAGTGGGCACCAGTAATGTCTCCATTGTGAGACTTGTTGTTACTGTTTTTGGCATATTGAATACACCACGGGTAGCTTGCCAGGCTCTGCTGTGCAGGCGGGATACTCTCGGTAGCTTGTCGGGATGAAGGAATCAAACCCGGGTTGGCCGCATGCAAGGCAAAAGCCCTACCTGCTGTGCTATCACTCTAATCCATAGACAAAGGTTAAAAAAACAAATTTGTTCCTCTGAGGAATGATAGAAAATGGTGAGTTATTGAAAGAGTTATAGTAAAGCTGACATATCCATCTTCAACATAGATTGTGAATTAAATTCAAATTTTAATTAGCTCCCCTCTCACACAGTCCATATGAATTAGAAAGACAAACTTCTGAATTAGACTTTGAACTCATTTCTCTGTCACCTTCTTTGTCACATTCTTGAAGAAGTTACAAGCCTCTTGTCTTTTTGTTTTATTATTGAATCATCATGAGATACAGTTACAAAGCTCTCATGTTTGAGTTTCAGTCATATAATGATCGAATACCCATCCCTCCACCAGTGCACAGTTTACATCACCAATGCCCTCAGGACCCCCACTTCCCAACCCTCCCCCTACCTCTTTGGCAGACAATAGTTCCCATTCTATCTCTCTACTTTTGGACGTTATGGTTTGCAATATAGATACTGAGAGGCCATCACGTTTGGTCCTTTATCTACTTTCAGCACACATCTTCCATCCCGAACAATCCTTCCAACCATCATTGACTTAGTGATCCCTTCTCTATTCCATCTACCTTCTCCCCCAGCTCATGAGGCAGACAGACCTCCATCTTCTCCTCTGTAGAATCACTATAATGTTGCTACCAAATTAGAAGTTGCTGTAAAGATAAGATTATTCACCAAAAGTACTGACAACAGTGTCTGTGAACTAGACACTTCATTAAAAAAAAAAAAAAACTTAGCTGGGTGATAGTATGGTGGTAGGGGATTTGCCTTGCACAAGGCTGACCTGTGTTTCAGCCCTTAACACTAACAAAAGTGATCCCTGAGCACAGAGCCAGGAGTAAGCTTGAGCACCTCTGGACATGGAGGAAAAAAATAGCGAGGATTTGCTATAGTCCAGTAAGCAATCTACTAATTATCATAGGATTCTGATGACCATTCCTGGACAAGGGGCCGATAGAGAAAGAAGGTTTGCTGCCCCACGGACGGGGCTCTTCATTGTGACTCTGGAACAGCTGGCTTGCCTCACCCTGTTGGTGAGACTCAGTCTCTCCCAACGGCATGCGCCTGTCTTCAGGACTCACCTCAAAGACTTCGCAGCCTTCAACATTTTAGGGCATCTCCTGGTGAAACCCAGCTCTACTGTTCTGCACTCATTCTCTTCAAACTTCTATCCACTCCACTCTTCCCACATGCTTCCTAGTTATGTACTACTTTCCTTTCATTGCTTTGCAGCTTCAAAACTTAGAGTAAACTACCTTTATTTTTGATATGTTAACCTCACAAATATGAATTCATACTGACTCACAGTTCTGCAACAGTAACAGTGTTACCTTTGGCAAGTTTTTCTCACATTTTATTAAATTCTTTTACTCCCTCTCTCTTATCTATTCTTGATTCTAGCACCTGATTCTAGCACCTTTGCTAATATCCACGGTACAATGGTTTTCTTCCTAGTCAGTCTCTTTCAAATAAATTACTTATATAATTGACCAACCCAAGATTATGACAACTCTCAAAAAATAACTCGACATCTCACATCCACAACTTGAAGATCTTATTCCTTTTTCTGAATGCCCATCTTGTTCCAAATGCCTGAATAACATTCAAAATGTACCAAATAGAACTCTCCATATGTTCAATCACTTTCCACTCCTTGAGAGAGGTTTTATGCTTTTTTTTGGTCTAACCCTTATTAATGTCATCACAATTCTGTAATCATATGTGAGTCTGACATCAACAAATCAGGGTTATTTGAAAATCAAACTACCTTTATAACCTGTTTATGTCATCAGTCATCAAGTCCTACAGATATTCATTACTAAATTTTCTCATTCTTTTACTGATATTCTAGTTGAGGTTATCATCACCTTTTGCAAAGTGGCAATCTCCTCCTTAATAATATTTCTATTTTAAGAGCATAGGAAGTAAGGAAAGAACAGGCAATGAACAAAAATAGAGAAAGGAAAGATTTATGGTTCTTCCTCTCACATATTTTCCTTCTTTTTTCTTCTCTGCCTATCTCTTCACTTTCATCCTTTCCCCCCTTCTCCCTGTGTGCACTTCAAGACAAACAAAGGCAAGGTAAAGAAAAAGTGGAGAGACAGAAAATAGCTCTGAAGGTACAGATCAGAGTGCTCTAAGTCAAACATAATGAGAAAAGTATGTGAAGAAAAAAATGCATTGACCAGAGAAATCAGAGTCTGAGCAGTGAAGGGCACAGCCTTCGGTCAGCGTGGTCTGGCATGGGCATCAAAGCCTCAGGTCAGCGAGGATGGCATCCCTGCAGAGAGGGGCATACCTGAACAGAGTCTCCACACCAGAGATGGCCAACCCGGGGTTATTTGAGCCTAAAGGAAAAGTCAGACGGCACATTATGCCAAGAAATGGGAATTAGAGACCTAGCAGAGCAAATGAGGAGGCAACACAGGAGAAGCAAAAGGAAGATCTCAGAGCTGGAGCACAGGAAAACAACCCACATAAGAGGTTGCCTGCCTAACAGGGGGGGTTGTAGGGGAAACAAGGAGAAACGGCTTCCGCATCGAATAACAGTCTCATCTGTGCTGGAGCAGAATCAGGAGCACATCCCATGCAGGGACCACTTCCTCTGAAATCAGTGGGAAATGTAGCAAAGACGCCATCTCCGCTGTAGATCTGATGATGGCTGTCACAACTGATTCCATGGATCAAAGAAGTCCAATACAGTTGCTCACCCACAACCTTGCGAGTGGGTGTGCAAACATGGCCTGTCTTCTTTTGTTGTTGTCCCTTCCCTTCTCTTGTGGTGAGCATCACTTGGGTGCTCACACTCATGGGTGCAGAGCGTGCAGGTGGTGTGCACGCATGATTGCAGTGTACCAAGAGGATGTGCTTATTCTGACACTTTGAGTCATAATCACAGTACTGGTACTCAGTGCTCATGGGGTATTGAGGGGGGTGGTAAGTGCTTGCCTTCATGCCATCAAGGCAGACACTGCCACCATCAGATCCCCTGGCTCTAAAAACATGGTTTTAAGGCACTACACTTCTGAAGGTTGTTTTTTTTTTTTTTGCTTTTTGGGTCACACCTGGCAACGCACAGGAGTTACTCCTGGCTCTGCACTCAGGAATCACCCCTGGCGGTGCTCAGGGGACCATATGGGATGCTTGGAATCAAACCCGGGTCGGCCACGTGCAAGGCAAATGCCCTACCAGCCGCGCTATTGCTCCAGCTCCACTTTTGAAGGTTTTATTCGCTGCACTTACTGGAACTGCAAGGCAGAAGAGTTCAAAAATTGATAAAGTTCACACAGTTCTAAACTGGGGACTTGGGAATGGAAGCCAGCCGAACAGCTGAACAACATCCCAGGATGTACCCAGTCAGTCTCTTTGCTAAAATCAGCTACTTATTGCTAACACAACATCATCACCCTCACCGCCCCTGTTACCTTGAAATTCTCTAGCTAAAGCTCTGTGGGATGCAATTTTGCATTTGTAAGTACAAGCAGTTGTGATCACAACCTTCAGAAGGGAGGGCCCGGCACAGCCTATGACCATGACACATAGCACTGTGGGAGGGCACCAGGCAAGCCTGCAGATAGGAGGAAAGAGAAGGGGAGTAAGAAGGATCAGAAGGCAAATGTGGATCAGCAGCTAGTTATTCCTTCCAAAAAAAAAAGTTAAATTCAAAATATACCAGTCACCAAAAATGGATCAATATCACATATCCCTCTAGGATATCCCATTGTGTGATATATATATGTGGAGTAAGTGATATATATATATATATATATATATGTGGAGTAAATGAGAGAGAAAAATCTTGAAAACCTGCCTCTTCTCCTTCAGGAAGGAACTACAGGTGCCTAAGTGAGAATATCAAGAAATAGAAGAAAAGCACGGGAGGAAACATGTACGAAAGAAATACAGAGAGCTGAGAGTGGCTCCCTCTAGGGGGTAGAAGCCAGGGCTTTGCAACATCGGCAAGAAGCGATTGTTTTCAACTTAAGTGAAAATAACACTTTGGCTTTTGAAGCTATTGTTAACCCGATAAAACATAGTATATTACTCTGGTAAAGTATTAAATATTAAACATAAATATCTAACATGTGTAAGAACAAATAAATAAAGAGACTCTCCTGTAAGGTTAAGGTAACTCAATGACTTTACAACTTTAAAAAAAAATCATATAAATGGAAAGAACAAAATAACTCCTTCAATTAAAATTAGAAAAAAATGTTGAGAATTTTCCTAAGATTTAAAAATATTTTAAGCAAAAACATTTAGACTATACACTTTAAACAACATTATATTAGCAAGTGTAAAAAAATTATTATGCTTTTCAGTTATCTGTCAGCGTTTGGTATATAGGCTTCATAATACCTTCCTTCTTTTATCCAGACTATCATGTGGAGGAAAAAAATCTCAATATTACCTCACTGGAAAAAGAAGTAATTTGTGCAAAACTATTCAGCACAGTTCTATTCAAAAGTATGTCAAGCACTGAACTAATAATTTATTTAAAACACAATAGATTTTATAATTAAGTCTATTGATTTGGGGGGAGGGGCTTTTTGGATCACACCTGGCAATGTCCAGGGGTTACTCCTTGCTCTGAACTCAGGAATTACTCCTGATGGTGTTCGGAGGACCATATGGCATACTGGGGGATCAAACATGGGTAGGTCACATGCAAGACAAATGCCCTACCCACTGTACTATCACTCCAGTCCCATTTAATTATCAAAATATACTTAATCACTATATTAGAAATGTTACTAAATCATAAATGCAATTAAGTTTATATTTCTATATCTGTATGTTCAGTTTTACATTGGTAAAAAGTTTAGATGAATTTTATAAAATGTGAAAGATACATTTAAGTTTCATTGGACTTAAAATAGAGATTAACCGGTATTTCTTAAATTTTATCTTAAAAGACTCTAAAGACATTTTAACTATGCTTTCCTTTCACAAATGAAGAAATCAAAGAAGTTACAATTTGAGGTCAGAGAGGTATTGCAATGGATAAGGTGCTTGCATTGCATGTAGAGGAGAAAGAAAGGAAGGAAAGAAGGAAAGAAGGAAGGAAGGACAGAAGGAAGGAAAGAAGGAAGGAAGGAAGGAAGGAAGGAAGGAAGGAAGGAAGGAAGGAAGGAAGGAAGGAAGGAAGGAAGGAAGGAAGGAAGGAAGGGAGGGAATTTAAAAGACTCTAGGATAAAATGTTTATATATTTCACTTTAATGAATTGTTAAGAATTTCCAAAAAGTTTGTATTTTTCAAAGTGATGAATTTTAAATATTCTTTTATTTGCCATAATGTAATAAACCAAATATGTCATTCTAAAGAACAATTTTTTTGTAACCAAATAGACAGTACAGTCAGTAAGGCTCTTGCCTTATACTCAGCTGACCCAGGTCCAATCTCTGGCACCCTCCCACCCCCAACCACATGGTCCACCTAGCACTGCCAGAAATGATCCCTAAACATAGAACCAGGAGCATAAACCAAAAAATAATGCAAATGTTTGTGAGTCCATAATAATGATCCACAGGGTACGTTTTGTATGTAGGAACCCTGGGTTTAATAACTGGCACCTCATAATGCCCTAAGGACCAAGCTGGGAGAGGCCCCAAGCACAGCCGGGTTTGGCCCTGGAACAAAATCAAAAATCAAAAAAAGCAAAAACAAAACCTCAGGAGATTGGGTCCTGGAGCAGAGCAGCTTCATGCTTGTGACACTGGGTTTAATCACTGGCACCAGAGAAACAAGCAAACAAACATATAAACACACCTCGTCAATATCAAGCTTGAGAGCTCCGATGTGCAGTACAGCACAGATTCTTGCAGCTGAGACCTGCCGCCTGCTCTGTGCAGACAGAAGTCATTGGCCCACTTAGGAAGGTCACTGACAGTAAGAACCATTTCCTGGGGACTGGAAGCAACAGCAGAGCGGGTAGGGCATTTGCCTTGCACGTGGCCAAACCCGGGTTCGATTCCCAGCATCCCATATGGTCCCCTGAGCACCGCCAGGAGTAATTCCTGAGTGCAGAACCAGGAGTAACCTCTGTGCATTGCCGGGTGTGATCCAAAAAGTCAAAAAGAAAAAAAAAAGAAGAAGAAGAACTATTTCCTAAGAGGGAGCACTCCCTGTACAAGTCAGAGTGAGGAGGGAGGAACGATGGCAGGAAGAAGCTCTTTATTCCATGCTGCTAAAACTCACAGTAGGGGGAAGGGGAAGAAAAGTCCTAGTGGTTGAGTACTGGGCTCCTGTGGTAATGCTCATGTCTTGCAGGAGGGGAGGCCCTGGTTGAATATCCCAGTGGAGCCCGGACACTGAGCACTGCCAGGAGAGAGGCTGCCTCAGCACCACCACAGCCGTGGAAGCAACAACAGTGATACTGGTTTCTTCTTCCATCCACCCAAACAAACACACATCTAGCATTTTTAAAAATGATGTTGGGATTTACTTACGTGGGGGGGGAGGTGAAGTATATGCCCCCCCATCTTCCTCATCTCCCACACCAGACCCTTAGGATGAAACAAAACAAAACGGGGGCAAAGAGTACAAGAGTCGAGGCTCTTGCTGTGGCTGACTCAGGCTTGAGTCCCTGCAACCCCAGGGGGAGTGAGTCCCTGAGCACGGCCACGTGTGGCCCAAATTCCCCCACCCCAAATGAGATGAAACAAAAGAGCATTATTTGCCAGCAGGTAAGCTGCATCCTCCTTTCCTACAATCCATGCCCTAAATATGCCCCCAACTGCCCCTGTCCTCAGCCCATATGGATGGAAGAAGCGCTTCAAGTAAACAGCTTGAGGGGAGCTGTGGCTTGCGAAGCTTAAACAGTGGCAATGCTGCCCTCTTGTGGCACATGAACAAACATCGCAAGCACAGAGTGCGTGCTGCAGAGGTTCCTTGAACCACAGAAGAACAAGCCGGGGGTCACCCAGCTGCCCATCAGTCTAATCACTTCTGTGATACTTCACCAACCTAAAGCATGGCTCTCAAGTACATTTCATGATTCTATTCGTTCACACGAGACACAGAACAATACCACCCTCATCGAATGCGGACAAGCCAATGAAGGGGAAAGTTGGCTCAATTCCAGCTCTAAACATGGAGTTCGGGGCTGAAAAAATAAGAATAATAAGGTTCTTTCTGAGTTTAAAACTTACCTATCAATATAAATTTGCTTATATTCGAAACCTTTATAGTCACGGGCATCTCAGTACACAGACGAGATGGCGAATAGACTAAAAAAAAAAAAGAAACTGCCATGATCGAAGGAAAGTCCTCCTAATTTTAGCTGTCGGCAGATGGGAGTGGGGTGTGGAGCGCGGCCTCCCTGCCTCTGCACCATGCCCCGGCTCTGCAGCGAAGCCTCCCAGCGAGCACGGACTGCCACTCACAGGGAGCCCACGAGCAGGCCTGCAGCCAGGCGGGAGGCAGGATTGCGGAAAGGAAAATCTCACTGAAGCAGAGGAGTCCCGCACCAGCCACGAGTCACCAAGTCCCTTGTGACTATAGTCAGACACTAAACAGTTACCAGGTATTGAGAAAAATATGTAACAGCACAAGGTAGAATCAGCGGAAGGGAAGCAAGACCCCTCTCCGACCAGAACGACAAGACGAAAAGGTTTAAATAATGAATACGGAGTAAGAGACAATGAACATCGATCAGTCTGGCTACGACTGTGAAGAAAGGGGCACGGGGGGGGGGGGGCGGGGGGAAGCAGGGGCACCGCATCACATAGCTAGTTTAATTTGTCCTTTGACATGTTGCCCACCAGTATTCCGCTCGCAGGGCAGAGCCTGACAAAGTTACCCGTGGCGTATTCGGTATGCCAAAAACAATAACAAGTCTCACTATGGAGACCTTACTGATGCCCACTCGAGCAAATCGATGAGCAATGGGATGACAGTAATACAGTGATACATGTTGCCCACCAGTATCCCACCTGCACGGCAGAGCCGGCAAACTACCTGTGGCGTATTCAATATGCCAAAAACAATAACAAGTCTCACAATAGAGATGTTACTGGTGCCCGCTTGAGCAAATCAAGGGAGTTCCGATTTGGTAATTTCTTCTTTGGCCCCTCACCTGTGTTCAGGAAAAGAGCAGAAAAGCATCAGATCTCACACGTGGCCTGAGAATCAAGGAAGCCCAATGGACAAAGACCCTCTGAGCTATGGGGCTTGAGAGAAAGGCCCCAGAGCCCAGCAAGAGATAGAGAGCTGACACCAGCAAGGGTAGAGAGGGTTCTAGATTTGATGCCATAAGTAAAAAATACAAAGGCAAAAATATACAGATGTGATTAAATCAAAAGAGTCTTCTCTACTGCAAAAAGAGCACTGAAAGAAAAATACATCTTATTGAATGGGAGGAAATATTTGTACGCACTCATCTGACTAAGACCTAACAGGCCAGATATATATTAAGAACTAACAAAATTCAACAATGACAGAAAAAAAAAACCTCTGACAAAAAAATGAGAAGTGGTGAACAGACAGTTAATCAAAAAAGATAAACAAATGACCAATAGGCACATGAAAAAATGTTCACTACACTGATTATAAGGGAAACATCAAAATAAAAATAAATGACCTTCTCACACCAGTTTAAAAAAAAAACTGTGAGTGGTAGTGTGGAGAAAGAGAATTCCTCATTCATAGATGATGATCTCACGGATATGTGGGATATGAAAAACAAAGCAAGGGAACAGACACGGTCCAATAAAATCAATTCTTGGACTCTGACCACAGAATTGAAATTACCAAAGGTTGGGGACAAAAGGGGAGTGTGCTGAAAGGTAGGAAGGATCCAATGAGCTGGAAGGATTTTGCACTTTGGTGGTGGGTATGGTGTGATAATCTTCCACAAACTCCTAAAAGGCATAAACCTTTGTAGACTTCTAAAGCAATGTCACTCTGATCTAAAAAATTTCTTCTAAACTATATTAAAGTTTCAGGGCTGGAGAGATAATACAGTGGGTAGGGCATTTGCCTTGCACATGGCTGACCTGGGTTCGATCCCCAGCATCCCATATGGTCCCCTGAGCACCACCAGGAGTAATTCCTGAGTGCAGAGCCAGGAGTTACCCTATGCATCACTGGGTGTGACCCAAAATGCAAAAACAATTTTTAAAAGTATTAGTTTCATACTCACATGAACTATTAGTACAGTATAAGTATACACTGACACAACCTTTTTGAGAAACTAGTTTGGCAAATATACTAGGAATTCCATTAATTAGTATCCCTTTAAAAAAATTACACCTGCACAGAGTTGACACATATGTAAAAGGAAGCTCATAGCAGCTATTATAACCACTACAGAAAAAAATGCCGAAACCACACAAATGTCCATCTGCAGATAAACAGCCGAATAAAACACTTTGCAAACATTTTGTTACATAGCCTAGCTCCTTCCCTCATCCCCAACCCACCTCTACCCCTTTCCCGAGTAGAAAAAGAACAAGATAATTCCCCCCCAAAAATTTTATTCTCAAAACAATACTCAAAGCTGGATCCCTTTGATACAAAGACATGAAACATTAACTTCCATCTACCTCAAAAAAGAATCACTGTATCATCCTGTTGTTCATCGATTTACTCAAGCAGGTGCCAGTAACGTCTTCATTAGTCCCAGCCCTGAGATTTTAGCAGCCACTACTGACTCATTTTTCCCAATAATTGGAGGCTCTTTTCAGGGTCAGGGGATGAGACCTGTTATTGTTACTGTATTTGGCATATCGAATATGCTACAGAGAGCTTGCCAGGAAAAAGGAATGTGGTATGCAAAATAAGCTCATTCTCACATTTTAAAATTGACTTTTTTCAAAACATTTATCTCATTCAGTAAGCATTGAAAGGTCTAAGATATGTAAAATGTGCATTTGGAAACTATACCTATTGTCAAGGCAATAATTTACAATGTAATTTTAAATTACAATTTTAATTCATAACAAAATAAAAGAAAAATTCTTACCTTCCAAATTTTCAATTTTTTCAATGTTGTTTAAAGCTAAATTCAAATATTCAAGTTTCTTGAGCTTGCTAACATTTTCTGAAATATACAAATGATGTGATTATGCATTTTACATAATCTTTATGAAAATTTTAATATACTCTAGAGCTTATTATGATGATCAAAACTATTTTTTCCTAAATGTATACTTGTACAACAGACATTGCTAGTTGCCTATGCAGCCTCCCTTTCTCTGATCACCCTAGGCATTTGACGATCAACAGTTTCATAGTCTCTATGCACAGCGAAATGTGACGTTTCTAGTCTTCAACTTAAGTAGGTAACGTTGTTGTTCTTAAAATTACCAGTCTCGTTTAATTTAAAAAAAATTATTAGCCTAGCATTCATTTGTGGGATATCACTGTATCACTGTCATCTCGTTGCTCATCAATTTGCTCAAGCAGGCACCAGTAATAATGTCTCCATTGTGAGACTTTACTTTTTTTTGTTTTTGGCGTATTGAATTCACCATGGGGAGCTTGCCAGGCTCTGCCATAGGGTCGAGATACTCTCGGTAGCTTGCCGCGCTCTCCGAGAGGGTGAAGGAATTGAACAACATGGCCAGCCCGCGTTCAATTCCTCCATGTGGGATATACTAAAAAACAAAAGTATGAAGCTAATATCCAAAGCCAGGAGGACTGGTCAATGGTTGGAAATTAGCATAAGTGTGTGTGGGGTGGAGAGTTGTTAAGATAGAGAAGGGCTCGGTATGACAACAGTTGGAAATGATCACTCTGGACAAGAACTGTAATACAGTATCGGTATTGCAAACCATAACGCTCAAAATGTGCACATACACATGAGCGCTCAAGAAGGAGAGAGAGAGAGAGAGAGAAACAGACAGAGAGAGGAATGCATAGAGGCAGGCAGGCTGTGGGGAGGGGTGGATGGGGGGATTGAGAGAGGGAAACTGGGGGCATTGATGAGTGCTGGGAAATGTTTACTGGTGGAGGGATGGGAGCTGGAACATTGTATGACTGAAGCCCAATCAAGAACAGCTTTGTAATGCTCTACCTCACGGTGATTCAATTTTACAAAAATTGTCAGGTTACACTAACACAACTGCTACTTCAACACATTTGTTATATGGATGACTTTGCATCCATAAAAAGAATCACCTGGTACGAAAAATAAGGCCCAAAAAAGGCCAGACTGGTTTGGAAAAAATTTTCTAATTTAACTCATCAGTAATAAGAGTGGCCAAATGGGTCCAGAAGTAAAGGTTCTCTAAATAAAAAATGTATAGAATGTCTGGGGCAGCAGGAAATGCGTCTATTCCACCCAACAATCCTGGAATCAGTCCTTACCAACTGTTCAAACCAGACTCTACAAATTTAGAATGGACCAAATGCCACCTTAATTCAAGAAGCTCTGAGTATCTTTCAGGCTTGAGGCTCACCAGGAAGACTATTACCAATGTGGATTTGGGGGATCCACCCACACAGGTTCTGAGTCAGGGGCGGGGCCTGAGCTCATTTGAAGAAGGTTCCTCTCAGCTCCACTTGGAGCCTCACCAAGTAGCGCCTTCACAGCCCATCTGTGAAGTCTTCCAGGGAGGAACAGAGCTGCAGGCAAGGCCATTGTTTTGCAGACTTCTACCTCAATAACACCAGAGCAGGGCCGAACCCTTGCTAAATAGTTTGACTTGTTAAATAAGTGCCTAAGTGCCTATGGGTGGAGAGGCTCTGAAAAAGTCCCGTTATTAGGATTTAAAATAGTGTTTAATTTAAAGAATACTTTGGAAGCAAAAATTTTAGCTCCCTCACAGCTCTGAAAAGGCCTGTAATACTATGCTACTAATTAGTTATTGTGATGGACCCAGCTGTCGAGATTAAAATTTGGGAAACTCTTTTAGATCCACACAATTAGGACAGCTCTTAATGTCCCCCAGCAGAAAGGCTGGCGGGGTTTTCTCTGACAGCCTTTTTAATTGAACAATGTATCCATTTTCCTCACTTCTGGTCAAAGTAAAAGAAGCCTAAAATAATTTTCTGAAGAAATAGAAAGACTTTTAATAATTCTTCAGCAGGATTTAAATTCGAGACTTTTTGCAATCCTTGAGCCAATTCCAAATTACCCATGAAAACAAGGAGCAGCCACATCACCCACCAGGGTTCATGGACCTAAGCAACACTAACACTTGGGGCTGGGTAATTTATTTCTGGGGCTGGGGATACAAAGTGCGGGGCTCCTGAGCACTGCAGCATGCTAGCAGTACTCCTGATCTCTACACAGAACTAGTTGGTAGCTGCCCTCCCCCACTCCAAACACACTCACACTGAGGACAACTAAACGTGTCTCCAGACACTGCCAAATGGCATTACTGAGGTCACCGCATATCAGAATGGAAAGCTAAAATACAACCCGAAAAGCTGACTTCTGTGCTAGAGTGCCAGAACTGGGTTGGCTACTCATTCAAATTCATCAACCCTGAAGTCACTGTTTCCTCACACTCTGCTCTCCCCTTCCTGCTTCTTTTAGGTGGTTCGCCTGAGGCAAACAGGGGCAAACAACAGTTAATAATAGTAGCAGTCACAGCAATCACCAACCAGTAAGTGACTAAAGGCTTGCTTGTGATCTCATGTAGGCCTTACACTGCTGCTGTCTTAGATGTTAATATGCCTATTTTATAGATATGAGACTAAACCTGGGAGAAGTTCACTGATTATCTAATATCACCCAATTTCCAAGAAACAACGTAGTGCTTAAAGATTTACTGAGGCCTGGGGCTGGAGCAATAACACTGTGGGTAGGGCCCTTGCTTTGCACATAGCCGAACACAGGTTCGATTCCCAGCATCCCATATGGTTCCCTGAGCACCGCCAGGAGTAATTCCTGAGTGCAGACCCAGGAGTAACCCCTGTGCATCGTCCGGTGTGACGCAAAAAGCAAAAATAAGTTAATTAATTAAAATATAGATTATTGAGATCGGGGCCTGTATTTTTTGGGGGTGATGGACCTCCCAAGCAGTGCTCAGGAGGTCCTATGGCGATTCCCAATGTAACTTGGCCAACTAGACCAATGGTTCATTGCGAGAGTCTAAGGACATCCAGTTGCTTGGGACTTGCAGTGCTGGCGACCACCCCGGAACTACATGGTGGTTTCTAGAGCACCCAGATTGATGCTTAGCGGCCTCCAGGGCTACACCTGGTGATGCCTGGGAAGCCATGTGGTGCATGGAATTGAACCCCGGTCAGGCACATGCTCTTATGTACAATTTCCTAGATCATCATTCTTACCACTAAACAATGATGTTGCCCTAATGAGTATTGGGAAATACTCTTGCTGCTTCCATATGGCAAAATCTCCCAAAAGAATGACTCTACAGGCCTCTAATCTCTCAATTCCTTGACTCATTCCTCCCAGGGGAGGGGGGCTGGTGGGGGGGGAGCTTGTAGGGAGGAACAACTTACCTGATGGGTGAACTAGTAAACATACGGGCAGGCCTTGTTCTACCCTCTGGCTTGGCTTTTGGGATCATCTTGCCAGCACAGAACAGTCCTAGCTCCATCCTACCAGTATAGGTAAAAGAATGGTTGTCCACATCTGCACGTGACTTGTTAGAAAGGTTTAAATATTGGAGGTCGTATTATGAAGCCCCTTTGGTTGCAAAACTTTCCAAAGGGCTTTAATTATTATGCTCATATTTTGACTTTTGCTCACTTGACTTGTATACTTACCTCTCATTTCACTCAAAACTGGCACAGTAAATCGGTGGGATTCCCTCCATATCCAATACTGAGCTCAATAACTTGAGAGATACATTCTTAAAACACAGGGTAGCACTAGCTATCACAGGTCCTGAGAATCTGACACGAAATTACCCAACTCACACATCACTTTTTTAGGTTTCTAGAGAAATATAAAACCGGAACACATGCCTATATTATATCCTCATCCCTTTCAAACCTTTTTTCAAAAATCAGGCTATTGGATTAGACAGCCCAAAAGGGCTAGAGTTGACATCTGGCATCTATGACACTGCCATGTTCAATCCCTGGACAATGGAGTTCGTTCAGTACCATTAGGTATAGGCTTGGTGTCCCCGGAGCACTTCTGGATATGGCCCCGGTGGCACCAAAGCACTGCTGTGCTGGAATAGCACCACATCTCGAGGCCAACCATTGAAGTTTCATTGAACACCATGAACTGAATTCAGTCAGCCTTCATTTAATACAGCCTGGCCTAGTATTCAGAGGGCCTTTCGCTCCTCTAAACAATGCCTGGGAATCCCCTGGCCTCCAAATCAAGCTATAAATAAACTAATCAACAAACATATTCCTGTTGGTTCATCTGCTGCTTCCAACTCTGATGGTGCTTCCTAGGGATAAGAAAATGGATCACTCATGGAAAGATTAGAGATATGTCCAACACACAACTCCTGAGATATGGCTATGTCTGCTTCTGAGTTGTTGGGGTTTTGTTTTTTTTTTTTTTTTTGGTGGTGGTGGGTCTTCCTCTAAGATATTTTCCCACTGAATTATGTACTATGTTTTCCCACTTATGACAGAAACTATGAGAATAAGGTCTTGAAAACTTACCAATTTTTCCAATGAGATTATTTTGAAGATAAAGGATTTTTAAATCCCGGCACCATTTGTCAATATGTTCTAATTTTTCTATTTCTTGCTGATGCAAGGAGAGTTCCTCCAGGGAAAATATTATGCAGTCATTGTGTTCAGCATTCCGTCTAATAAGATCTTCTGTGACTGAAAGAAAATTTGCTGCATGTTACATCTGCATCTCTGTGTTTGTCATCAGGTTATTACATTATTAATGCATTGGGTATTCTTTGCAGTTAATTGTAATTCTCCAGGCCCAGGTGATTTTCGGAAGGCAAGAAATCAGAGGAGTAAACTTTTCCACTGGTGTTTCGTTGATGCAATAGGGAGTCAGAGAAGAATAAGACATGATGGGAACTTTTCTCCTTTTTAGCCAGAGTCTACATATATTTTGATGTGTTGCTAGAATCAGAGTTGATAGTTATAAGAATCTGGGCGTGGAATCTTGAGGTAGTTTGTGGAATTCTGTGAATCACACTATGTGAACAATAACTGAGCAGCATGAGCAACCATAACTTGAGCAACATCAGGTTGCTAGGGGGCAGAAAAATGAATGTATTATTGACTACTCAATAAGGAAATGTCATTTATTCATTCAAACAATATTTATTCATTTAAAATCAGAGAGAAAGACAAGAAACATCCCAGATTGTTCTGTTTTCAGGAGAACCCAAAGATCTCACTCATTTTGAGAACAGACTTGAGGGTCCCTTCCCTTTGTATGGCACTGAGCTGGCCTGACTCAGCAGATTAGGACCAAGCATGGAAGAAGATATCAGGCTTAGAGGATCTTGTGCCACAAGAACAAGACCATGAATTAACTCCATAAGATGCACTAAAAGAGACACTTAAAATGAAGAAACCATGTACTTCCTATATACTAAATGATGTATTAATCCACCTGAAATCTATTTTAGATTGTAGTTATAAATTATCTATATCCAATAAAAATTTGTTTATTGCTACTTTACAAGTAGTCCACCACCTCTCTAAATGCTTTCCATCTATTCATATATGTGTTGGCACAGTATACATTTTTCAGATGAGAACTAAGACACAGAAAGTCTAAGTTAGGTGCCCAAGGTCTTCAGTAAGTGCCAGAGCCAACATCTTTTAATTTAAGAGTATGGTAGCCAACCATATACTCTTAACCACTGTTAATTATACTGTTCCAAATAAAGCAAATAAGAATCCCTTGAGATGTCTCAGGTTCCCTAAAAGTGCAAACTCTTCTAGCTGAGATGAGATTCTTTTCATCTGACCCACTTCTGTACCACATCCTTAAGAGCAGAGTGTGCCTTTTAAAAAGTGTGCATTGAATGTGATCATTTGTGTGCAATTAACTACACAATTGACTGCCAGTTTCAGGCTAACAATAGCAAAGGCTATGATTAGATTAGCCCGTGTAGTTGTGTAGTTATGTTTAAACATGCCCTCCAGAAGTAGCCATCAGAAAACTTTGAGAAATAAAAGATTGTTGAGAGAGGAAGATAGAGGGGGAAAGAGATAGAGAATGCAAGACAATGAGAGAGAATATATGTACAGATTTCTGCTCTTATTGGACATAAGGATAGGATCTGTGGTTTCATAGGACCACTCCATGTGTTTTAAACATAAGAGCAGGAACCTCAAATGTAGTAAGACTGAAAAACAAGTGCCCAAATGATCAATTATTGAAAATAATCATGGTCTTTAAAACAAAGGCAACTCAGTGTGGGATGAGGCCTGTCCGTAGCTGTCAGTGTGTTTACTAATGACTAATAACACATTTGATCTTTTTTACCATGGCCCCTTCTCACTATGTCCTTATTCTACTGACTGAACTCTAGTCTTACATACTGTGGCCCTCCATTACTATGATTTTCACCTGTGCCCCCATTGGAATAGTGTGGGTTTCTCAGGGGGCCAAATGGCCTGCAGTTGTGATACAACATTCTAGACAATCAACTCTCTTTGAATGAAATGCCTCTTTGAATGGAATGCCTCTTTGCCTCAGAAAACTTGCATTGTGAAAAGAGAAATCCCAACGAGTTTAACAGTTTGATGGTACCTTTGATGGTAGGAGATGAGGTTACTTAGAATGACAGTTCTTCAGATGATAATAAAAATGTACAAGGGCCCCAAGTGTGTCTCTAGCCACTTTTTCCAAATTCACTTCTGAAGATAAACTATACCTCTATACCCACAAGTGTCTAAGGCACAGCTGTTTTCCTGTGGGGGAACTTTGATACTTGGATGCATAGGAATAGGGGTGTGTTTTTTTTTAACTTTTCCACTTGCAACCCTACTCACCCGTGAAATGCAATAAAGGAGAACACTACCAGAAACACTTTGGAATCATTATGCACCTGATTTTAAATTCATTTTTGGTAGTTGTACATTGTGAAGCCTTTCACTCTTGTCAAAGATTTCAGGAGCCCTATATGGGGTTCCATGATCAGGGTCACAATCCAACCCCCAGTTTAAAAAGCCTTGTGTATATACCAAGTACCAGGGATAGTACTAGGGATGGGAAGAGAAGGGAAGCTTAGACTAGGGAGTCATGTCTCCCCCCAAGCCACTGTGCTCTCACGCTGAGCCTCAAAAGTTAGAAACATGAAATGGAGATTTGCTGTAGTTATGCAAAAGTATATGTCAAGGGAGAAAGCACATGTTATTTGGCAGTATGATTATAGCTTGGTACAGGGTCTCTGTTTACAATGTTTTAGCCCTCAGTTGCCCTGACAGTCTTAGGTTGAGTATCTGTATTGAAGATAAAACCTAACTTGATCCCCATAGTTGTATTTACGATATGACTGGATCAAATGTGTTCTTGGGAAGTCTCAGAGGTGCCTGTTAAGCATCACTTAGGATGTCCACACAGAACTTACACAGTCCGCATGTGGCTTCTTGGCTCTCCAGGCCGGTACAGGAATAACCGAGTCTGATAGCTCATACTGGCACCAAACATTCATTTTATGTTCTCCTGCTACCCTTTACTTAAAATTTAAAAATCTTCTTATTATGCTTGTTGTGGCATGTGAACTTGGCGACTTGTATGCAATTTTCAAATCCTTACCCTTCAGGACAATGTGTTAAGAATATGTTGACCAGGATTAAGATGGGAACTTCCTAGGGCAGGAGCAATAGCATAGTGGATAGGGCATTTGTCTTGCACACAGCCGACCCAGGTTCGATTCCCAGCATCCCATATGGTCCCCTGAGCACCAACAGCAGTAATTCCTGAGTGCAGAGCCAGAAGTGACCCCTGTGCAACACCAGGTGTAACCCACAAAGCAAAAAAAAAAAAAAGATGGGAACTCCCTAAACATAACAAACACACACAGAGAAAGGAAAGGAGGTTCATTCAACAAAACAGGGAAATATGTTCACAATTAGAACAGATTAAAGAAAATTGGAGAATCACAGAGGAAGGTAGAACTATGAAGGGCTACAATTTTTCAGGGGCCCTCTTCTATATTAAACTGCAGTGTAGTGTATGGTTTTATAGCACTTAGGAAGTTGTTACACAATACAGCTTTACCTTTAATCACAAGCTTCAATGCAAAAACTAAAGTGCCTAAGAAGAAATGTCTAAGAATATCCACTCTATATATGGGATTTTATAGTGTTCCATACTTTAAACAGAAAAACATTTTGAAGTTTTTGTAGCGTATAATTTAGGCTAAACATTTGTTAACTCCAGGGAGCATTATTCACCTTTGGAATGTCTATTCCAAGTATTACAGCTCTGCATTTGCAAGAAAATCATTTGAGGGATTTTAAAATGCTCTGAAATAGACACATCTCAAAAAAACTAGGAGTTGGGCTCCTATATGACCCAGCAATTCCACTTCTGGGCATCCACTCTAAGGGCTCAAAAAGTTCAATTTAGAAAAGGCATCTGCACGCCTATGTTCATTGCATAGGCCTTACTCACAATAGCCAAAATCTGGAAGTAACTCAAGTGTCCAGGATGAGATGACTGGGGAAAAAAACAACAACACTGTGGTACATATTCTTAAAGGGTAAATACTCATCAGCCGTTTGAAAACAAAATGAAATCATACAATTTTCTGCCACCTGGATGATGCTGGAGAGTATCATGCTGAGTGAAGTCCATCAGACAGAGAAGGATGGACACAAGATCTCCCTCACATGTAGGCTATGAAGAAATAACCGAGACACACAAACACCCACACAAATAACACAACAGAAACCAAGATCTTGTTTTCAGTAGGAGCTTACCACTGGGGCGGGAGAGACCTGGGACAATGGTAAAGGGAATCAGACACCTGGGGGGTGTGGTTCTGGAATAGTTCACATATGAAACTCTTTTACTAACAATTGGTAAATCCCAGTGCCTCAAATAAATAAATTTTGAAAATGCATTAAAAGTATTGCTATGTAATTATAAGACGACTTAAAAAGTCTATACTTGCACAGTGTCCAGTGTCCTATGTTATAGAAGAACATACTGAGATTCAAATAAAACATTTTCCACTTCTTTCAAGATCATATTTGAATTCTGAAAACATTCAAATAACAAAATACAGATGGATTATAAGAATTTCACCCCCTGAGGGTGCTGGTCTAGAGGAATGAGTGGTTTATAATGAATATTGGCAATTTGGCAATTTCAACACAGATTCATACTTATCTCATTAAGAGAATGCTGCTGAAAATTCTAAAGGGTTAACCAAAAGTGATCAGGCAGTCTAGATGTCTTTCTGATTTCTTAATATGATTTGGCTTTTAATCATTAAAAATAGAGAGTCAGTAAAATAACTTCATAGTATAAGGGAATAAAGGGCAGGAAATGAGATTTTGCAATATTTGTTATTACTATGCTGTTTACTTCTAAGTTTTTTTAAGCAAATTAAGTCAGCTTTTCAAAACTACCAAAGCCATTCCTTTAATACAATCCTTATTGTATTCTGTAAACAGCTCTCATCCTCTAATTAGAATAAAATTAATCAATATGGTTATAGCAGATTTTATGGAATTTAAAATATCCTCAAAAGCTCTGGGAACTTTTCAGCAATGATGCCTTCGACTGTTACTTATTCACTGGGGTTGGGTTCCTATCCCGCTGACTTTTAGGTTGTTCTTTATGAATTCATTTCATCACTGTATCACTGTATCACTGTCATCTCATTGCTCATTGATTTGCAGGAGCGGGCACCAGTAACATCTCCATTGTGAGATGACTTGTTACTGATTTTGGCATATCGAATACCCCACGGGTAGCTTGCCAGGCTCCTCCGAGCGGGCAAGATACTCTCGGTAGCTTGCCAGGCTCTCTGAGAGGGATGGAGGAATCGAATCCGGGCTGCTGAGAGCAAGGCAAATCCGCTGTGCTATCATTCCAGCCCTAAGAATTCATCCCATAGTTCTCTAATACCCAAGGGCAGTAGATATGAGGGGCAGGAGAACTGTCCATGGTTGGAAACCTGCCACAAGTAGGGGAAAGAGGAGGGCAGTTAGGACACAGAAGGGATCACTATGACAATGATAGCTGGAAATAATCACTCCGGACAAGAACTGAGTACTGAAAGGAGGTAAAGGGATATATGGGATAACCTTTCAGTAGCTATAGTTGCAAACCGTAGCACCAAAAATGAAAGAGAGTGAGGGAGAGACACAGACAGAGAGAGGCAAGCTGAGGAGAGAGGCCTGAGGAAACTGGGGACATTGGTGGTGGAAATGTACACTGGTGGAGGGACAGGTGATGGAACATTGTGTGACTGTAACTCAATCATGAACAACTTTGTAACTGTGTGTCTCACAGTGATTCAAAAGAAAAAACCTTCAAAGTAGATACAAATATGAAATGGATGTATAAAACAGTTAAGGGATTAGGTGAAGCTCTTGTGACATCGAAACTTTCTTCTTTTATCAATGGAAATTTTATTTTTATTTATTTATTTTAACTTTTTTAATTTTATTGAATCACCGTGAGATAGTTACAAGCTTTCATGTTTGGGTTACAATCTCACAATGATCAAACACCCATCCCTCCACCAGTGCACATTCCCCACCACCAATATCCTGGATATACCCCCCTTTCCCACCCTCCCCCTGCCTCCATAGCAGATAATTTTCCCCATAATCTCTATTTTTGGTCATTATGGCTTGCAAAACAGACACTGAGAGGTCATCATGTTTGGTCCATTATCTACTTTCAGCATGCATCTCCCATCCCAACTGGTCTCTCCAGCCATCATTTTCTTAGTGATCCCTTCTCTATTCCATCTGCCTTCTCCCCTCCACACATGAAGCAGTCTTCCAGCTATGGGGCAATCCCACTGGCCCTTGTATCTACTGTCTTGGGTGTCAGCCTCCTGTGATGCTACCCTACACTCCACAAATAAGTGCAGTCCCTCTATGTCTGTCCCTCTCATTCTGACTCATTTCACTTAGCATGATACTCTCCATATTTATCCATTTATAAGTAAATTTCATGACTTCATCTCTCCTAACAGCTGCATAGTATTCCATTGTGTAGATGTACTAAAGTTTCTTTAACCAGGGGCTGGAGCAATAGCACAGCAGGTAGGGCATTTGCCTTGCACGTGGCCGACCCAGGTTCAATTCCCAGCATCCCATATTGTCCCCTGAGCACCGCCAGGAGTAATTCCTGAGTGCAGAGCCAGGAGTAACCCCTGTGCATCGCCGGGTGTGACCCAAAAAGAAAAAAAAATGTTTCTTTAACCAGTCACCTGTTTTAGGGCACTCGGGTTGTTTCCGTATTTTGGCTATTGTGAACAGTGCTGCAATGACTATATAGGTACAGATGTTATTTCTACTGTGCTCTTTTGCATCTTTGGGATATATTCCCAGAAGTGGTATTGCGGGGTCATATGGAAGCTCAATTTCTAGTTTTTGAAGGACTGTCCATATTGTTTTCCAGAAAGGCTGGACCAGTTGGCACACCCACCAACAGTGAAGGAGTGTCGTCCCCTTTTCCCTACATCTACGCCAGCACTGGTTGCTTTTGTTCTTTTGAATGTGTGCCAGTCTCTGTGGTGTGAGATGGTATCTCATTGTTGTTTTGATTTGCATCTCCCTGATGACTAGCGACATGGAGCATTTTTTCATGTGCCTTTGGGCCATTTGTATTTCTTTTTTGAGGAAACTTCTGTTCATTTCTTCTCCCCATTTTTGACGGGGTTGGAGGTCTTTTTCTTATACAATTCTACAAGTATCTTGTGTATCCTGGATGTTAATCCCGTATCAGATGGGTATTGGGTAAATATTCTTTCCCATTCTGTGGTTCTTTCTGTATTTTGGTCACTGTTTCTTTTCAAGTGCAGAAGCTTCTTAGTTTTATGTAGTCCCATTTGTTTATGTTTGCTTCCACTTGCATGGTCAGTGCTGTTTCATCCTTAAAGATGCTTTAAGCTTCAATGTCATGGAGGGTTCTGCCTACATTTTCCTCCATGTCCCTTATAGATTCATGTCTGATATTGAAGTCTTTAATCCACTTTGATCTGACTTTTGTGCCTGGCATTAGACAGAGGTCAGATTTCATTTTTTTGCTGGTAGCTATCCAGTTTTCCCAGCACCACTTGTTGAAGAGGCTTTCCTTGTTCCACTTTGCATTTCTTGCTCCTTCGTCAAAGATGAAGTGGCCATATATTTTGGGGTCTGTGACAGGATATTCAACTCTGTTCTATCAATGAAAACTTTATAAAACAGGATTATCTATTATTTATATTCCACAGATGAGTGCAATCAAAATAACAGAGTAGGAGACTAACACCCAAGAATAGTAGTATATAATACCAGAAGGTTGGCTTCATGTCCAGGAAGCTGGCCTCACATGCTGGGGGAAAAGCAGTCCGGATAGAGAAGGGAACACCAAGTAAAATGTGGTTGGAGATCTTGTGTGGGAAGGAAGATGTGTGCTGAAAGTAGACTAGAGACTGAACACAATGGCCACTCAATACCCCTATCACAAACCACAACACCCAAAATGATAGAGAGAACAAAATGTAATACCCTGCCACAAAGGTGGGTTGGGGTGGGGGGAGGATTGGAGGGTGGGAGGGATACTGGGTTCATTGGTGGTGGAGAATGAACACTGGTGGAGGGATGCGTTCTTGGACATTGTATGAGGGAAACACAAGCACGAAAATGGATAAATTTGTAACTGTACCCTCATGGTGACTCACTAATTAAAAAAATAATTAATTAAAAAACAGGAATATCTATTTGATCTTCCTTTTCTCACTCTTAGGGTCATCATAGTGAGCTTTAAATCCATCTGTTGACAGTTTATATACTACCCTAATCCAATGGTACTGTGAGTGGTGATTCCGTTAGAATGCTACTAAAAGCAAGGATAAAAGTTTGTAGACAGCAACATGTTTAAGGAAAAGGTACAGTAAATACAAAGGATGGAGTTATTAGTGCTATTTACTGCTGGAAAGGAAAACAAAAGAGGTCTGGAGAGCCCAAGTTGATCTTGAAATATGAAAATATATTCCAGGTAAACAATGGGGCATCACAAGTTACAATGGATGATATAAAATGCAGGGTAGCTTGCCAGGCTCTGCCGTGAGGATGGGATACTCTCAGTAGCTTGCCGGGCTCTCGAGAGGGATGGAAGAATCGAACCCGGGTTGGCCGCATGCCAGGCAAATGTCCTACCTGCTGTGCTATCACTCCAGTCCAAGGACAAGAGGTAAATGATATAAATTTTGTACTAACAAGTTCAGCAATTTAAATGAGAAAACTCCTTATAAAAGGAAAACTACAAACATCTGTTAGAACTAAAGAGGTAGTGCAACTTTGCAGACAACTTACCCAAGGTTCAATCACACCCCATACAGTCCCCAGAACACTGTCAGGAATGATCCTTGAGAACAGAGAAAGGAGTAAACCATGAGAACTGCCAGGTATGACTTCCAAACTAAGGATATAAATAGCCCTGTCCTAGCACTGTCGTCCCATTGTTCATCGATTTGCTCAAGCGGGCACCAGTAACATCTCCATTGTGAGACTTGTTACTGTTTTTGGCATGGGTAGTTTGCCAGACTGAAACTCACTTAAATAGATTTAGGTTAGGGCTGGAGAGATTAGTACAGGGGTAAAAGCTTTTAAGCCTTGCAAGCAATCAATTCAATTCAAACCCGATTCAAAGTTTGGATTATGCCAAAGGCCCTCCCTTCCAGGGTGTGAAATTTTATTCTAGGAGGCAGTGAAAATAGTGACAGATGAACCATTTCCATATTAGGCTTGATTTTATATTTTTGTTGGAGCAGAACTATTTTACCATGGTTATTATTTGAGGGTTTAGGATTTTCCTCTAAAGTGAGTTTTGGATATAGGGGATTGCATGATCTTTGACATCTTCATTCAACTCTTGGTCCCATGACAGGTGACCTCTGTTAGGTCTCTCAAACTCTTGTGTTAGGTGTGCACACTTGAAAACCTACAGTAAACAGACTTATATAATCTTCCCATTGCATGCTGTAACTTTCTTTTCAGTATTCTGCCCCCTTAATCACAGTGACTTCAGCAGTTCAGAATGCTAATTTCTGCTAACTCAGCTAAGGAAGACTACTACTTTTCCTGAACTCCATCTCCCTTTATTGCTGCAAGAAAGTGACATGAGAAGCAGGGGAAATTGTAAACCATACCTCTTATATAATTCGTATTAAATTCTTGTGTACAGTCATATTCCTAAAAACAAATGCCATTTATATTTTGACCAACTGTATAACTGTTTATAATAGAAGAAGTTCAATGCCACTTACTCTGTTTTAGCTGCAGAAAGAAACCTTAAAGTGTGTCACTGCTCATTTAAATAAGTCTTTCCAAGGTATTTCTCTCTCTCTCGCCTGTCCCTTCCCGGGGATGAAGGGCGTGGGGACGCCATATTATGATGACCACAGATGGGATTTACAAGCTTGCAATGATCCAATATCCGAAAGAAATCTCCCTGGATTTAGTTGTTAAAGTACAGAAATTTAAAACCGCGCTGCTGCTGTAGACCTCATTTCCCTTCACAACAGGTCTGACTCTAGTGGGGTGCTCCTAACAATGGTGAGGATTGTGTTGAAATATTGAATGTAACCAAAGTAAATAGAAAGTAAAGTGAAATTTATCAGTTATAAGGGGGGGTGCAGGGGTGGGCGGGATGGGAGGCGTACTGTGTTTTTTTTTTTTTCGGTGGTGGGATATGGGCACTGGTGAAGGGATGGTTGTTTCAGCATTATATGACTAAGACTTAAGCCTGAAAGCATTGTAATTTTCCACGTGGTGATTCAATAAAATAAATTTTTAAAAAATGATAAATAAAACTAAATAAATGAAATTAGTTGCCAATGGGAAAAAAATAAGTCTTTCCAATGGTTTCTCTCTAAAGGTACTCATTTTTTTTCATTTAAATTTTTTGTTTAGACATTGTGCCTTTCAGAATTGTTTACAATATGGTTTTGTTTATTTATTTATTTATTTTGGGGTCACACCCGGTGATGCTCAGGGGTTACTCCTGGCTCTGCACTCAGGAATTACTCCCGGCGGTGCTCGGGGGCCATACGGGATGCTGGGAATTGAACCCAGGTCGGCCGTGTGCAAGGCAAACGCCCTACCCGCTGTGCTATTATCCAGCCCCCAATATGGTTTTGAACATACAATAGGAATCTTTGCCAAGGAAAAAGCAATAAGTCTCCAAAAATGAATGAGAAGAAAGGGAACCTTGTCTGTAAATGTTTTTTATAGATCTATATGTCATTTTGTTTTTTCTTGTGATAGCATTCCTAACAGAGTATAGGCTCTTTATGATCAGAGGTGTCATGTTTCATATTTAGGGGACTTGGGTGTTATTTGTTTATTTTACTTATTTTTAAATAAGTTATGGAACATGAATGTGAAGGACCCAATCGGGTTCTGTGTAAGTGATTTCATTATGAACACTCAAAAATTAATAGTCAAGTGTTTTAATTTTCTTAAAGTCATGAAATATTTGTCTACTATTAATCTTTTGGTAATAAAAATGACTGTTAACAGAAAGGATATAACTGCCCCATTTGTGAAGCTACAACTAAAGAAAATCACATATTATTACAATTTGGTTTGAAAACTAAACTAGGCCTTTCTTGAAAAGAGAACAAAATGAACAACAAAAACAAACTCTCTCCCAAGTTAAGTATTTTGCTTATTGCTACATATGAAAATCTAGCCCACTTACTGAAAAGATGTTAGAGAATGAATCACATTTTTCCTCGTAAAGCTAAAATTTTGATTAAAAACATTAAAAGTATTCAAAATATGCAAATAAGTACATTGTGATATATGTTATCTGTCTCAAAGAATTTCAAATGGAAGGTGGAAAATACTCACCAAATGGATACAAACTTCAGAGAAAACGAATTTAGCGTTTATAAGCAAGAATTTAAATAAAAAATAATTTAAAGATCATAAAGATGAAGTAACTAAGATACAAGGTTCATGAATAATGGGGAATGATTCATGTGGAATTTCATATTCCATGTAAACTTAAAAGAAACATAGATAACCAATTTCTCCCCTATGTGTCATTAAATAAGCAAGAACATAATGTAAATCTTCTGGGCTACAGCCTCAAGCTTAATCCTGGCCTATCACAGAACAGGAATAAAGCTTGAACGATGCTTAAGGGTTTTTCATAAAATACTTGTCAACTGTATAGAGGAGGGTGGGTGGAAATAAATAGTCTGGATTAGAGACTTTCTAATTAATTCAGTAACCTTCCAGAAATAAAATCCTTCAGCTGACATTTAATACCTCCAACCCTTGAAAAATGTATTCACTGACAACAAAAATTGCTAAAAGACTAACCACCCTAGTTTGATGGTCACAGTAATACAAAATGAATTCAATAATACAAATATTCTATATTTTCTCTAAATAATCACTGTCATCCAGTTGCTCATAGCTTTGCTCGAGCGGACACCAATAATGTCTCCATTTTGAGACTTGTTACTGTTTTTGGCATAGTGAATACAGCCACAGGCAGCTTGCTGTGCAGGTGAGATACTCTCGGTAGGTTGCATAAGATTTAATATGTGAGGGGTGGGGGATTGAGAGGAGGGAAGAGCTAATTCTTCCAATTTTCCCTAACCATTGTTCTCTCTGCATCTCTGGAGTAGACAGTACACTAAAAGTAGTGTCTTAGACTTTATGTATGAAAATTCTCAGCAGAACCTCACTTTTTTTTCTTTTTTCTTTTTTTATTATTATTATTTTTTCATTGAATCACTATGTGGAAAGTTACAAAGCTTTCAGGCTTAAGCCTCAGCTACACAATGCTCAAACAACCATTCCTTCACCAGTGCACATATTCCACCAAGAACCTCACTTTTTTTCTCACCATATTTTCTCTTAATTCTAAGAGAAAGTGTAGAAACCTATGGAAGAATGCCATTTCTGCTTAGGTTCACGTCCCAGTTATACCACTTACGCTGGGGCAAGTTGCTTCAGTGCTTCAGATCCCTCCTTTACAAAGAGAAAGTGACATGTCTACTTCTCAAGGCGTGCTTAAAGACTCCATGAACTGCATACAAAACCACTTAGATGGGGCCAGAGAGACAGACAGTAACTGCCTTCCATGGCAGCCAACCCAGATTGATCCCTTGCACTGCCAAGCGCAATTCCTCAGCCCCGAGCCAGGAGTCAGCCCTGCGCACGGCCTGATGTAGCTCAGACCCGCAAAACAATTTTTATAGAAAAAAATCAAAACCAGTTTTAGTGCATTTAGATTAGAAGGTAGTAAGTACAGGACAAACCTCTGTCTTAATACCACCCTCTCTCTCGACACAATCTCTTCTTCAGATATAGATGTTCAGAACCACGTCCAACGCATTTTACATGAAAACCCTGAAGGGTTATGTGTGTGTGCGTGTGTGTGTGCGGGGGGTGGGGGGGAACGCTCGGGGATTACTCCTGGAGTGGGTGTGTGTGTGCTCGGGAATCAGTCCTGTTGTGTCTGTGTGTGCGAGTGCTAGCTCAGGGATCACTCCTGGTGTGTGTGTGTGTGTGTGTGTGTGTGTGTGTGGGTGTGGGTGTGTGTGGGTGCGTGCGCGCGCCATGCTCGGGGATCACTCCTGTTGTGTGTTTGTGTATGTGTCTGCGTGCTCGGGGATCACTCCTGGTGTGTGTGTGAGTGTGTGAGTGTGTGCTCAGGGATCACTAATACAATCTCCTAATACAATCTCCTTCCACAAACTGCTTCCCTTTTTCCCCATCAACTAGCCACGTTAAGGAAGAACCACAAGACCTGTTCCTAAAGGTGTGTGTGTATGTACTCGGGGATCACTTCTGTTGTGTGTTTGTGTATGTGTCTGCGTGCTCGGGGATCACTCCTGGCGCGCGTGTGTGTCCGTGTGCCTGCGCGCGTGCGCGCGCGCGTGTGCTCCGGGATCACTCCTGGTGTGTGAGTGTGTGCTCCGGGATCACTCCTGGTGCGCTCAGGGGAACATAAGAGATGCTGGACGTTGAACCCGGCTCCGTCGCATGCAAGGAAATGCCCCACTGCTACCCCTCTGCTCGGGCCCACAACCCCTGCAACTCCGTACAGACGGGCGGTGGCACACTGCAGAGGGCCGAGGCGCCGCGGGGGTCGGGGCCCGCTCTGGGGTGATCTTAAGGGACAGCCGGAGGCCCGGGGGCGGGGGGTAAGAAAGGATGGAGCGCGGCAGGTGGGAGGGGGCGCTTACTGCGGCCCATGACGTCTGTCGGGGTCCCCGACTCGAGAAGCCAGGCGCTGGCCCGGGAGGATTGCAGTCACGGGTCTGGGTCTGGACTAGGCTCGGCCGCGCGGCGGTTTGGGAGCCATGGCAACCAGGACTCTACGGTGGCCGCGCAGGACCAGATGCCGCCGCTATTCCTGCAGGCGAGACTGCGCGGTGACCGGGTGGGGTGGCGAGGTGGAGGTGGGGTAGGGGGGCGCGGCGGGAGAGCGGGGCGGCTTCCCAAAGGCCTCTGTGGCTGTCCCTGGCCTAATACAATCTCCTTCCACAAACTGCTTCTCTTTTTCCCCATCAACTAGCCACGCTAAGGAAGAACCACAAGACCTGTTCCTAAAGGGAACTGCCTGCTCCATAGGGCCAGACTCACACTGATGTGTAATTGAATTTTACTTAACACATTCCAGAGCCAAGAGATCTGGAATTGGTCCCCAATCTATTTACAGGTTTTGTGACTTTAACCGTCCTTAGCTTCAGTTTCCAGCTCTATGAGTGATAATAATAACCACCTCAAGAGTTGGTTGGGAAGTTATAATAAGATCATTTGTGTGACAATTTATGGGCAACAACAACAACAAAAAAAACCCAACAGCCTCTTCACTATAAAGGTTAGTTGTCTTATTAGAGTTCATCGTTTTTTAAGTCTCGCACCGTCCAATTTCCCTCCTAGAAAGTGTTGTCAAAACACATTCCCTTTGAATGATCTGCTGCAGAGGCTGGGTGGGGTGGGGTAGGGGGGTAGGGTGGGAGGGTGGGAGGGATACTGGGAACTTTGGTGGAGGAGAATGGGCACTGGTGGAGGGATGTAAACGAAATGCAAACATGAAAGTTCATAAGTTTGTAACTGTACCTCACGGTGATTCACTAATAAAAATTAAAAATAAAACAAAAACACATTCCGTTCATCCCCCACCATCTATTTTTCCTGCTCAGCATTTGAATTGTCAGGTCTCTTACTTCTAAAATTCCCACCACCAGTCCCTTGGTCTTCCCAGACTCCTTCCAAAAGGACCCTGTGGCCTTGACCCCAATTCTGAAGGAGGAAAAGTTAGCAATAACCTTATTCATATGCAGTTAGTACTTTATACCTTTCAAAAGTTGATGTCTGAGTTTTATTGTGGTATGCTATTATTTTTTGACGCCTTCACCTACTATCTCTCCCTTCCTCTCTTCTTCCCTCCCCCCTCCTTTCTCTCTCTCCTCTAACAACGACCAATCTCATGTCTGTATCTAGGAGTTCAGTTGGTGGTGGTATTTTAGATTCCGTATGTGAGATACTTCATTTATCTTTGATTTATATTATCTAATATATGTAGTACTCAGAATTTCTTCACATTCCTGAAAATGCCAGTTTTCCATTCTAATAGCCGGATAATATTGCATTGTTTACATACACATAACACACCTTCTGTGTCCATTCATCAGATCATGATTAGGCTGGGGTACTTTTTATAATGTTATTAAGTTTTGATTTAGGAGTCACAACCAGTGTTGTGCAGGGCTTACTCCTGGTTCTATACTTAGGAATTGATCACTCCTGGCTGTGCTTGGGGTAACATATGGAGTACCACAGGTTGAATCTAGGTCAGTGAAAGCAAGTGTCCTAAACACTGTACTATCACTGCAGCTCTGATTAGACTATTTTTGTAGTTTGCCTGTTGTAAATAATGTTGAATATGGTGTAGCATACATATTTTAAGATATTGATTTTGTTATCGATTTTTATATTGATCCTTCAGCTAAACACCCATACATGTAATAGAGGGACCTCTGACACTTCTATTTTTAATGTTGTAAGTGCTGCCATACTATTTTTTATAGCATCTGTACCAATTTATATTCCCACCAATGGTGCAAAAGCATTTTCTTTTCTCCACGTTTTTGTCTACCCGTTCATTTTTTTATTCTAATATGCCTGAGATAATATCTCAACTTGGCTTTCTGTTTGCATTTCCTTGATGATTAGTGAAATGGAAACCCTTTTATGTGCCGATTGTCCATGTTTATATCTATTTGGGGGAGTGCATCCCAAGCAGGTTTCAGGGGGTTCAGGGGCTATGCTCAGCAATATTGGTTAACAAGGCTCAACAGTTTAATGTCCTGTCATGACCCCAAGATATAGGGTACTGGGACCCATCAGGGTCACTGAGGTGGTGCTGGTGGCACCCTCTGTCCACACTTGCCTGTGCTGGGGTGGGGATGGAGTAGCATGCACCCCGATCTCCATGCTGTTTCTTCAGCCCCCTTTTGTAAATCTTTATCAGAGAAAATGTTTAGATATATCCTTAGCCCATTTTAAAATCAGATTGGTTTTTCTCCCATTGAATTAAATGAGTTTTTTATAGTAAGCCTTCATTAGAGATAAACTGTTCCAATTCTGGAGGTTGCCTTATTATTCTATTATGGCTTCCTTTGCTGTTCAGGTAGTTTTAAATTTGATGTAATACACCATTTGTTTTGGGCCGGTAGGATGTTTGACTTGCACGCGGCCAACCCGGGTTCAATTCCTTCATCCCTCTCAGAGAGCCCGGCAAGCTACTTAGAGTATCCCACCTGCACGGCAGAGCCTGGCAAGCAACCGGTGGCATATTTGATATGCCAAAAAACAGTAACAACAAGTCTCACAATGGAGACGTCACTGGTGCCCGCTCAAACAAATCGAGCTACAGTGCTACCATTTGTTTTTTATTGATTTTGTTGCCTTTGCTTACAGCATCAAATTCAATTTACTGAGATTAATGTCAAGAAACTTACCGTCTACAACTCTTTACTAGAAAATTTATGATTATTTTAGCACTGTAACACTGTCCTCCAGTTGTTCATCGATTTGCTGGAGCGGGCACCAGGAACGTCTCCATTGTGAGACTTGATTTTACTGTTTTTGACTTATCGAATACGCCACGGGTAGCTTGCCAGGCTCTGCTATGTGGGTGGGATACTCTTGGTACCTTGCCGGGCTCTTCGAGAGGGGCAGAGGAATAGAACCCTTATCAGCCACATACAAGGCAAATGCCCTAACCTGCTATGCTATCACTCCAGCCATGATTATTTTAACACAATATTATTATAAAAGTATTGTACTCTATATGCTTTGTAAAAGAAGTTGTAATATGTAATTATTTTTCTATCCTCATTGTAGTTAATAGTAAGATCTGTATTCATCTTATTACATATTTTTAATTTTAAAAGAAAATTATAGAGTAGTATTGAGCAAAGCGAAAGTATTCTTTCAGCAGAGTCCTGTTAATCATTTGCTATTGGAAATTATTAGGTGTTGCTAAATGGAGACAAAAGCATGAACTGGGCGAGAAACAAATGGCCAAACAGAGTGTGGCAAAAACAAGGACCAGAATTTGCTTAGCATTGGAAAGAATTGCACAGAAGACAGAGGGTAGGGCCAGGTGATAGTACAGTGGGTAGGGCATTTGTCCTGCCTACAACCAATCCAGATTTTATTCTTGGCATTCCATGTGGTTCCCTGAGGACAGAGACAGGAGTAAACTCTGAGCACTGCTGGGTTTGTCCACCTTCCCCACCCCACCCCAAAGATGAACTGGATGAACTGTACAGAGACAATTTTTGTGCAGTAAGTTAGAGAAAAATAGATTAGGAGTAGTGGAAGTCACTATTTCCCATCTAATGTGCTAAACTGGAATGACAAGAGGATTTTCCAGGCACTGTCCTAGCTGGAGAAATACTGGGAGAACCAAGGATATTTCTAAAAACATGTAAAGTATCCACATAAGTCACATTCATTATCCCTACCCAAAAGTTGCGAGCAAAGGCAACAAAATGAATAATAAAAAAAAAAAGCACCAAACCAAAAGTTTGGTTCTTCTCAGTACACGGCTTTATAGAAGCAAGACAGTAAGGGTCAAAGAGGATGAGCTCTGGCATTCTGCAACCTATTTTAAACCCATAGGTGCATTATTATGTGGCATCAGGAGGTGACTTTCCCTTACAAAATTAAAACTACCTCGTTTCCACATAAAGCTAACAATGCCATTATCTGTGGCTGTGCCACTGAGAGATGTGTGCACCAGGGTCTAATTAGAAATGTAAGACAGGACATGAAATGGACACTAGACTGGTTTAGCAAATACTGTTTTGTTTGATCTTGTTCTTTATCAGAGCAAAAGGTTCACCAGATGTAGGATAACATTGGTTTGTTCTTTCTGCCTTGCTGCAGGGAGCTTAGGTTTCTTGGGTTCCTCCCATCACAGTGCTCCCATTCCTCTGTGTTTATTTGTAACCTCTTTCTTTGTGCTCTGTTGACTTGTAAATATTGTTTTTCTCTTCTCCTTAAGTCCTCTGCATAGTTAATTCAGAGCAAAGTCCTTTTTGTATGTATGGACGCAGGAAGATACTTAATGCTATGCTTTTGTAACTTGGGAGTTAATTGACTCCAGATAATATTAACCCCCTGGGTATCTGTTCTTGGGACTTAAGCCTCATGCCCTTACTTCCTAGATCTCCAAAAGCAGGGTCTCCATGAGGAACCGGATGGACCCAGGGCAAGCTGTGAGCTATGTGCTACCCTGGCATCAAAATAGGCCTGCACATGATCCAAAAAGTAATAACTACATTCAGACCCTGCTAGGGTTAGGAATGATTAATCTGTCTTGAGCACTCTAGTCTGAGTCTGTGGTGAGATGTCCCCAGGAGAGCCACCCTACAAGCTCAATGTATCTCTTACTGTGTCCATACAAAATAACTAATATTAAAAAGTAGACTTAAGACTTAATTAAGGTATTGGATTAAGGAAAGAAAAAAAACACCTTAAGTGGTATTTTGAGCATGAGCAAAGGAAGGGCTTTTTTATGTTGATTTACTACTGGATTGAGTGTAGTGTCTGCCCCCAAAGGGGAATTGGAGAAAAAACGAGAGAGACCAGAGCAGCAAATTGGAGCACACAGAGACTAGTAAGGGGGACAAAGGGAGAAGAGTGTAGAGGAAGAATGCGGGACCAGGCACATGGAGAGAGAAAGAGACCTGAGCTGTGAGATGGAGAGTGGAGAGATGAGCGGGAGAGACAGGAGGAGACGGGAGTGAGGGGCAGTGTGAGACTAGAATGCGGAGCTCAGAGAGACTGGAACAGGCGGCATGGGAGAATGGAATAAACAGCAACTGATTATCAACCAGCTTGACCCTTGTTTCCTCCTTCGTCCACCCATGGCATGGGCAGCCCAGGGTGGGGGAGCGGCCCGAGTTCACCAAACTCGGGTGGCAAGAGGGAGAGTTGCAGGGGCCTCGCTATCCACCCCGGAGATTACACAACCAGGCTAAAAAGGGTCTATCTTAGCAAAAGCTGGTAGCACAAATACAGGTACAAATTGTTAGTTTCTCAGTTGACAGAGGCATGAGGTCAAGATAAGGATAAGTAGAGAATAAGTAAAAGATTCTACATAAGTATAGAATCTCAATCTTGGGTCAGAAGAAACAAGGGAAACTTCTTGGAAACTGTCCAAGAAGCAGACAGTCCAAGGAGACAGTCTGTGATTTGGATTGAAGAACAATTCAAACAGAAAATTTCAAGCAGAACAATGATACGTTGTTCTGATAAGTTAACTCAGCTTCTATCCCTGTCTTTAGGCAATTCACCCCAAAATACCTAACCTCACTCTTGCACTTTCTAGTTGTCAAAGGAGTCTCAAATATTTCCTATAAAACTTAACATTGTTAGAACTGGAGTGTTCTTTTCACTCATACCTAAGTGAACATCTAGTAAGGCTGTCATCTACAAAAAAAAAAAAATTTCAGGTGTTTTTAGTTTGTTTTGTTTGAAAAGAAATAGAGTGGGGAGGGAGAGTCTCCTCAATAGGGCTTGAGCTCCAATCCCCACGGCACATGGCCCAGTTTTGATACTGGTTCTATACTCAGGCCCAGTAGTGTTGGGGGCTACCAAAGCCATACCCAGAAGTTCTGGGAGAGGGGGATGGAGTGTCAGGGCCTCACGTATGTAATACTCCAGTCCATTAAGCTATTTTCCTGACCTGAGTCTCTAAATCTTTTTAAAGTTTGTGGGCTCCTATCCCCTGAGTACTTTGAAAGTGTTATTCCCACGTCAACCCATAGAGGTAAGCAATGTTATTATGCACATAGTATAGATACAGGAACAAGCCTAGTGAGAAAACATTGCTAGCACATAAGGGATTCAGGATTTTGTGCTCAAGGTGTAGTTCATACTGTATCATTTACTAGACCAAAAATTACTTGAGGAGGAAGGAGAGGGTGGTGTTTCTTCTCTAAATTCTACATTTTAGCTGAATCTCTAACGCTGAGGAGGGTCCCCCAAATATCTACTGAATGACTAAATGTATCAGTCAGTGATCCAGTGTCTACTACAGCTTGATTTTCCAGACAAAGGAGAACCACAGTTGAGGACGGAAGTCACATTGTCACAGAGATGCTCATGTTTTCAGTGGATCTAACAGGAATGGTAACCCATTCTTCTGGTCTTTTTCTGAGGAGTGATAAAACAGGAGGTGAAGGACTTGTCTTCATAGGGTTAATTGTTGGATATTAACACTATGTGTTTTAGGCTTCATTAGTGACTTGCCCCTTTTCCTCCCCACAGAGAAACTTACAGTGCTCTTATAATCACCCCTAATCCCTGAGTTAACCTTTCCTTTGTGCTTTACCTCTCATTATTACATACCCCAAGTCAGTCTTGCTTACTTAGAAGTCAAACCTTCTGGTGATTCTGGACTTTGTATTTGAAGTGAACTATTTGCTTTACTATTTCCTCTATAGCTTTTTATATTTTACTATGGAGCAATGTTCTTTGCTTAAACACAGAAAAACATGAATGCTGTGCTCCTAATATTTGGGAGTTGGTTTACTCTAAAATATACCAACTCCTGGGCATGTCATAATTATTGCACATGGACTTTAGTTTCCATAGTTCCTAACTACCCAAAAGGTGGTAGTGGGAGTCTCACCATGGGATCTTGATAGACCCGGGGTGAATGGCAAAGCTATCCTGGCATCAAAATGGAACAGTCTAGAAAGCATAAAATTACAGTCTCAATGCAAGCTGTTATAAGAGACAGGACCCCATGGGAAAGGATAAGCTGAACCGGCCTGAGGACTTAGTCTGGGATTTACAATAAAAGCCTTGCTTGCCCTTGGAGCCAAGAAAACTAAGTCTTGGAATTTGTATCTCTTACTATGTTTATCCAAGTAATTGAAAGTTTCAATAAGAAGTAAACTTAATTGTTAAACATGTACACTTAAAGGGAAAGAGAAAAGCAATAACTGTCTCTGGGAGATAGAGTGTCTCCTTGAGTTAATCCCTCCAGAAGAATTGCCTCCATCTATATGTTTTGCCTCTGTAAATGATCAATCACACATACATGCAGTTCTATGCCCAAATCCCTTCATATGTATTCTTAAGTTTTCTTACAGATTTGCACTAAACAGGCAATTTTGATCATCAGTGTGTGGTCCCCCATCTCTTTGTTCCTTTGCTGGGGAGGACAGGGAGGCAGTTCTCGGCCGGCCACTGGATGCATGTGTTGCATACCCACATATTGAATTCACAGCCAACCATTGTTTGATGCCTGGCTCAGCATACAATCTCCCAAGACTGGGGGGTCACTTTAGGGCACGGAAAGAATAGGTCCTGACAGTGCTAAGTAAGGGCTCACCCCCAGTGTTCTTTGAGAACTTCCTCACCTTGGAGCCTTTTCACCTAAACTGCAACAAGAATTTCTTTCTGTGGCAGGGTTCTACAGATTGTCCTAGCTCTGCAGTAGAACAGAAAGAGTTTTATGTGATAAAGCAGAGAAACCAGACACGTCTACTTTATCATTTGTCATAGGTCAGACTGGGTGGGTTATATTGTGCCCTTCCTCATCCCAATGCCACAGAAAACCCATGGGGCTTGAAGGACAGGTAGACAATGTGCTGGAATTTTTACAGCTCACCAACAGGAAGGGAAATTGAGAAATGATTATGTGACAACTCCAAGTAAAGTCAAGTTCATTTCAGTCAAATTGAATGTGGTAATTTAAAGAATCATGGGGTGTATCTGTTTATGCAAATCATATTCAAAATAGACTCATTTTTCCGGCTCTTGGAAATATAAGGAGTGGTGTTTCCTGAGCAAACCACTGAAACATTTTCTTTAAATTCCAGCAACAGCAAGATAATCTTCTTATTTCTTTTGTTCTCAATTAATTCCAGGGACATTCACCTGGAAAACTATGTTGTTCTTATTATCTTTATTACTATAATTTTATATAATTTATAGTTTAAATTACTTATTAAATAGAATAATTTTAATTATTTACTTAAAAATAAAAATTACTTATTAAATTGGCAGAGTTTCCTGGCCCCGCACCAGGCTGTCTTCACTGGGGCACCTCGGAGAGGGGTGGGTTGAGTTTCCCTCTTAGCCCCAAGGAGAGCCCCAGCAACTGAAAACCTCCAGAATCCAGCCACAGCCATGCTCAAGGCCACTCTCCACACGCTTGGACGAGCCTCACCCATGAAGGAACTGATAGAGGAACCCATGTATGCGGGACCTGTGGCCAAGATCTCCAAGCCTGCTAGGACCTCCTCCACCCAGATCCCCCATTTTCCAGTAGCTTGGCAGCCACACCGACAAACTGCCCATGGTTCCATGTAATCTCATCAACGGCCAAGATCCAGAGACTACAAAACAAAGATCCTGGAAGAGAGTGATGCAGAATCTCACACAGCAGAAACTGGCAAGCTACCCGTGCGTATTCGATAAGCCAAAACCAGTAACAACAATGGGCCTCATTTCCCTGATCCTGAACGCAACAGGGACGAATGAGACCTTACTGGCATCCACTCGAGCAAATCAATGAACAACAGAATGATAGTGATATAGTGGTATTTATTAAATTAAATGACTAAATATAATTTTAGTTTTTATTACTAAAATTCAATATATTTAAAATGTGTACCTAATATGATGGTGATGCTATATTTTGCATAATTTTCCATCAAAAGACTTTCCTCATTGCAATTTTGTGGCAAATAAAGAAGATTCCGATGTGGACCCAGGGAGAGAGCACATGCATAGTGTATGTGGGGTCCCCTGCATTGCTTACTTCTCACTCCAATGCTGCAAGGCCCACTCCAGTGGAGTTTATGTGGTTCAAACACCTTCAGCACCACTTGGAGTGGCCCCTTTTGGAAAAAAAGCATCCCAAATTTATCAACATCTCTACAATTTCCTTCTTACCTACTTCCCATCCTTCCTTCCCCACTCTCTCCCTCCCTTCCTCACCTTCCTCTTTTCCTTCCTTCTTTTCTTCCTTTTTCCCTCCTTCCCTCCCTTTCTCCCTTTCTTCTTTTCCTTCTGTCATTACTTCCTTCTTTACATTGACAAATGCTAAAATGCTAAGTGCTTTTCATATATATATGTATGTATATATATATATATATATATAAGCATACATATGTATCACTCTGAGAAGTAATGGCCATGATACAGGTAAAAACCCTTAGAAAAGTGCTATCTATGGAAGAAGCACTCAACAAAGGTTAAATATTCATTCAAATTTTAAAAACAAATTAATTTATTCTCTGAATGATGATCAAGATGAGTAAATATAGCAGATGCTGGCATAGCATTATTACCTTTAATGTTGTTTTATTGAATCTTGGCCAAGGGAAAAAAAAGAACTCAGTCAAGGTCAATGAAATCATATTATTGAAGCACTTGCATTTTATAAAAAACTATGGACAGTATTGTGTGGGACTAACTTTTTATTTTATCCACATATTCATATGAGGAAACTCAATCTATTTTCTAACAACTCAATAATTTAAAAATCTGAGTAAAATCCAGTTTCACTGCTTTTCTTGCCTCAGCAGAAAAAGGAATTAGGCATCATTGTTTAATGATGATTCACCATTAAACAAAAAAAGCTCCATCGTGGTTAATGGAGCTTCCTGAAGCATGACTCTTTCCAGGTGATAGACTCAAAAGGGAAATGAAAAAAGGGGGTGGATGCAATATGGCAACTAGACAACTTCTAGTTTTCCCATACCTTATGTATTAATATAAATTTGTTATTGGTTCCCCAAACATCAAATATTCTAATAATATAATTAAAGTGCAAAGGCACTCATGAAATTAAGTATAGAAGGATTTTTTTACATATACTACAATTATTTTTAATACATTTTATTTGATCACCGTGAGATACACTTACAAACTTTTGTAATTACATTTCAGTAATATAATGCTGCCCCAGTGCCTGGCTGTACTTCACTGGGGCCCCTCAGAGGGGGGTGGGTTGAGTTTCCCCCCGCCCAAGCAGAGCCCCAGCAGCTGAAAACGTCCAGAATCCAGTCACAGCCATGCTGACGGCCACTCTCCACATGCTCGGATGAACCTCACACATGAAGGAACCAGAAGAGGAGCCCAGGTGTGCGGGTCCCGGGACTGAGATCTCCAAGGCTGCTTGGATCGGGACTGGGCCTCCTCGACCCAGATCCCCCATTTTCCAGTAGCTCGGCAATCACACCCACAAACTGCCCTCTACGCCGCTGTGTAATACCATCAAAGGCAAAGATCCAGAGACTATTAAACAAAGCTCCCAGAAGTATGCAGCCAAGAACTCTTATTGTTTAGTTCTCCTTCTTGGAGAATCTGGCAAGCTACCAAGATTATCCTGCCCACATGGCAGAGCCTGGCAAGGTCCCCGTGGCATATTCGATATGCCAAAAATAGTAACAATGATGGGTCTCATTCCCCTGACGTTTAAAGAGCCTCCAGTGCTACACCTTTGGGAAGGACGAGTAAAAAGAGGCTGCTAAAATCTCAGAGCTAGGACGAATGGAGATGTTACTGGCACCTGTTCAAGCAAATCGATGAACAATGGGATGACAGTGATACATTGAATACAATTCTTGAACACCCATTCCTCCCCCAGTGCATATTTTCCACTACCATTATTCCCAGTGTCCCTCCAGCCATCCCCACCCCATTCCTCCACCACCCCCACCTCTGTGGCATGTACATTCCTTCTTACTCTCTCTCTGATTTGGGGCATTATGATTTACAATACAGATACTAAGAGGCCATCATGTTTGGTCCTTGATCTACATTCAGCACATATCTCCCACCCCTGGAAATCCCTCTAATCAACATTTACTTAGTGGTCCCTTCTCCATTCCAACTGCCTTTTCCCCCAGCATGTGGGGCTGGCTTCCAAAGTATAATGTGACCCTCCTGGCCCTTATTGCTACTGTTCTTATATGTTAGTCTCATATTATCCTACTATGTACTCCACAGATGACTGTAGTCATTCTGTATCTGTTCCTCTCTTTGCAACTCATTTCAATTAGCATGAAACTCTTCATGTCCATCCACTTATATGCAAATTTTATGATTTCATCTCTTCAAACAGCTGCATAGTATTCCAATTTGTAGTTATTCCAGGGTTTCTTTAACCAGTCATCTGTTCTCAGGCACTCGGGTTTTTTCCAGATTCTGGCTATTGTGAACAGTACTGCAATAAATATAGAAGTGCAGATGTCATTTCAACTGTGTGTTTTTTGCAAATAGCAATATATTCCAATGAGTGGTATTCCTGGGTCACATGGGAGCTCAATTTCTAGTTTTTGGAATGTCCTTATTGTTTTCCAAAAAGGCTGGACCTGTTTGTATTCACACCAATATGTGAGAGTCCCTTTTTCCCCTCATCTGTGCCAGCACTGGTGGTTCTTGTTCTTATTGATGTATACCAGTTTCTGTGGTGTAAGATGATAACTCATTGTTGTTTTGATTTGCATCTCCCTGATGATAAGTGATGTAGAGCATTTTTTCCTCTGTCTTTGGGCATTTGAATTTATCTTTTAAGGAAGGTTCTGTTTATTTCTTCTCCCCATTTTCTAATGGGGTTAGAGAATTTTTTTCTTGTAAAGTTCTACCAGAGTCTTGTATATTTATTGGATGGGCATTGAGTAAATATTTTTTCCCATTTCGTGGGCTCTTTCTGTATTTCAGTCACTGTTTCTTTTGAGGTGCAGAAGTTTCTTAGTTTAATGTAGTCCCATTCGTTTATATTTGTTTACACTTGCTTGGTTGGTAGTGTTTCATCCTTGAAAATGCCTTTAGCTTCAATATCATGGAGGGTTCTACCTACATTTTCCTCCATGTACCTATGGATTCAGGTCTGATATTGGGGTCTTTAATTCATTTTTATCTGACTTTTGTGATAGGCATTAGTCAGAGGTCTGAGTTCATTCTTTTGAATGTAGCTGTCCAGTTTTCCCAGTGCCATTTGTTGAAGAGGCATTCTGTGTTCCACTTAACATTTCTTGCTCCTTTATCAAAGATTAAGTGATCACATACTTGACAGGAGGTGTCAGAATATTCAACTCTTTTCCATTGGTCTGTGAGTCTGTTTCTATTCGAATACCATGCAGTTTTAATTATTACTGCTTTGTAGTACAGTTTGAGATTGGGGAAAGTGATGCCATCCATCTTCTATTTCCCAAGGATTTCTTTGGCTATTTATTCTTTGGTTTATTAATCCATATGCATTTTAGGAGTGTATTGTATATTTCTTTGAAAAGTGTCATGGATATCCTTATAGGTACTGCATTGAATCTGTACAATGCTTTGGAAAATATTGCAATTTTGACAATATTAATCCTCCCGATCCATGAGCAGGGCACAATTCTTCATTTCCCAGTGTCCTCTTTAATTTCTTGAAAACTACAAGAAATAGTGTTCTGTAATTTTCTTTGTATAGGTCCTTCACCTCTTCAGTTAAGCTGATTCTGAGGTACTTTATTTTCTGAGGCACTATTGTGAACGGGAATTTTTTTAAATATCTCTTTCTTCTTTTTTATTATTTGTGTATAGGAAAACCATAGACTTTTGGGTATCGATTTTGTAACCGCAACTCTACTAAACAAAACTATTATTTCTAGTAGCTTTTCTGTAGAGCCTCTAAGACTCTCTAAGCACAGTATCATGTCCTCTGCGAATAGTGATAGCTTGACTTCTTCCTTTCCTATTTGGATGCCCTTTATATCTCTTTCTTGCCTAAGTGCTATGGCAAGTATTTCCAGTACTATATTGAATAGAAGTGGTGAGAGTGGACAACCTTGTCTTGGTCCCAGTCTTAAAGGGAAGGCTCTTAGTTTTACCCCTTTGAGAATAATGCTTGTGGTAGATGACTTTGACTATATGGAGGAAAGTTCCATCGACTCCCATTTTGCTGAGAGTTTTTCTCATAAATGGGTGCTGAATCTTGTCAAATGCCTTCTCTGCAACCGTTGATATGATTACATGGTTTTAAACTTTCCTTTTATTAATATAGTGTGTTATATTGATTGACTGGAAATGTTAAACCACACTTGCAAACCTGGGATGAATCCTACTTGGTCATGGTGTATGATCTTTTTGATGAGTCGTTGGATTCTATTTGCTAGTATTTTGTTGCAGATCTTTGAATCTGTATTCATCAGGGATATTAGCCTGTAATTATCTTTTTTATAGTGTCTCTGCTTTTGGTATGAGGGTGATACCAAATTTTTGCTTCTATATTTGCCTCATAGAAACTGTTTGGAAGTGTTTCTGTTCTTCATGTCTTGGAAAAGCTTAAACAGCATTGGGAGTAGCTCCTCTTTGAAGATTTGGAAGAATTCATTAGTGAATCCATCTGGGTCAGGGCTTTTGTTTTTTGGGGAGACTTTTGATTACTATTTTAATTTTCTTGATAGCGATAGGTCTGTTCAGGTATTCCAACTCTTCTTGGATCAGCTTTGAGAGATTCTAAGAGTCCAGGAATTTATTCATGTCTTCTAGGTTGTCTAGTTTCATGGCATAAAGCCTTTCAAAGTAATCTCTGATTGTCCTTTGAATTTCTGTGGGTTCTGTTGTGATGTCTCCATTTTCGTTTCTGATTCTGTATATCAGGGGTCTCTCTCTCATTCCTTGTGTGTCTTGCTAGTGGTTTATTGATCTTGTTTATTTTCTCAAAGAATCAGTTCTTGGTTTCGCTGATCTTTTGTATTATTTTTTGGGTTTCCATGTCATTAATTTCTGACCTATGTTTTATTATTTGTCTCCTTCTGCTTTATTTGGACTCCTTTAGTTGGTCATTTTCCAAGATCTTAAACTGTGAGGTTAAGTTACATGTGTGGACTGCTCTTTCTTCCTAGGAATGCTTTTAGAGCTATACACTTTTCTCTTAACACTGCTTTTGCTGTGTTCTATACATTCTGGTAACCCATTCTTGTTCATTTCCAGGAATATTTTTATTTCCTCTTTGATTTTCTTTCTAAACACTCATTATTCAGTAGTGAACTATTTAATTTCCAGGTATTTGATTTGAATTTCTAGTTTCTGTGTGTGATTCACTTCTATTTTCGGTGCATCATGGTCTGAAAAGATCATTGATAGAATTTTGATCTTCTTAATTTTATGGAGGTATGTTTTGTGGCCCAGCATGTGGTCTACCTTGGAGAATGTCCCATGTGCACTTGGGAAGAATGTGTATTCAGCTTTTTTGGTATGAAATGTTTCCCCATCTTCCATTTCTTTCCTCAGTTAAAGTATATCCGTGCTAAGCTTGAGTCTGGTTGATCTATTGAGAGGTGATAAAGTGGTCTTGAAATCTCCAACTGTCATTGTGTTGCTATCAATATCTTTATTTAAACCTATGAGCAGTTATTTAAATATTTTTCTGGTTCATCATTAGTTGCATATGCATTTAGGAGTGTGAGTTCTTCCTGGTGTACAGATCCTTTGATCATCAAGAAATGACCTTCACTGTCTCTTGTAACCTTCTTCAGTCTGAAGTCTATGTGTGGGTCTGATATTAGTATGGCCAATGCCGCTTTTTTGAGGGAGTTGTTTGCTTGTAGGATTTTTTTCCACCCTTTCAGTTCGAATCTGTGTTTGTTCTGCCTTTCAGATGTGTTTCTTGTAGGCAATAAAATGTTGTGTTTAATTTTTGGATCCATCCTGTCACTGTGTGTTTTCTAATTTGTGCATTTAACCCACTGATGTTGAGAGACATTATTGTTATGGGATTTTGTCCTATCTTTCTCCCAAAGTTTGGTGTATTTGGGGGGCTTATCTTGTCTTAAAGTAGCCCTTGTAGTTGCTCTTGTAGCCATGGTTTTGAGGCTATAAATTTCTAAAATGCAGAGTCTCTTGCCTGCGTGCCTGGCTGTCTTCCCTGGGGCCCCTTGGAGGGGTTGGGTTCCAGCTTCCCTCCCCACCCCTAGCAGAGCTCCCGGCAGCTGAAGACCTCCGGAACCTAGCCACAACCATGCTCAAGGCCCCTCTCCACATGCTCGGACAAGCCTCACACATGAAGATACCGGCAGAGCAACCCAGGTGCGTGGGACCCAGGGCTGAGACCTCCAAGGCTGCTCGATCGGGACTGGGCCTTCTCCACCCAGATTTCCCATTTCCCAGTAGCTAGGTGGTCACACCCAGGGACTGGCCCCAGCTGTGTATTCCCATCAATGGCCAACATCCAGAGACTTAAAAGCAAGCTCCCAGAAGCAATATCTTATAGCCTACTTCTTCTCTGGGAGAACCTGGCAAACTACTGGGAGTTTCCTGCCCACATGGGAGAGCCTTCCAAGGTCCCCATGGTGTATTCATATGCCAAAACCAGTAACAAGCTGGGTCTCATTCTCCTGACCCTGAAAGAGCCTCCAATGCAGCATCGTTGGGAAGGACAAGGAAAGAGAGGCTTCTAAAATCTCAGGGCTAGGATGAATGGAGATGTTACTGAGACTGCTCAAGAAATTCAATGATCAATGAGATGATGATGATAATGATGATGATGAAATTTCTTGAATTATTGTTTGCCTGTGAAGCTGTGTGTTGTTCTTTGTGATATGAATGAGAGACTAGCTGGATAAAGTATTCTAGGTGAGGCATTTATTTCATTGAGTTTGTTCACTATATCCCACCTCTGTCTCTGGGCTTTCATCGGATAGGTCTGCTGTAAATCATAAGGATGCTCCTTTATAAGCAATTTCTTTCTCTCTTGCTGTTTTCAGAATTTTATCTCTATGGTTTTAGTCATTCTGATCAGGATGTGTCTTGGAGTATTTTTATTTGGATTTCTTCTAGCTGGTATCCATCAGGCCTCCTGAATCTGATCACATGTGCTCTTCAGCTCTGGGAATGTCTTAGCAATTTTATATCTTTGACAGTTTCTTCTTTGTCAGGATTTTCTTCCTGTCCCTCTGGGATTCCAGTGATTCTTATGCTATTACTCTTGGCTTAATGCCGATTTTCTCTTGACATCTGTTGGTTTATTTTGAGGCTCTTTTCCATTTTCTCCTGTTGTTTGGAGATTCTCTGCACCTCATCTTGGAGCTCACTGATTCTGTCCTCAGAAGCTGTTACTCTGTTCTTGATGTCTTCTACTGAGTTTTTCATTTCACCTACCAAGATTTTTAGGTCTGTCATTTCTGCTTGTATTTTTGTTTGCATCTTCCTCACCTCCACTTTCATATCCTCTCATATTTTATCAGCAGTGCATTCCATTGCTTGTTTGAGCTCCTTATGCATCCTTAAAAAACTCCATTTTAAATTCCTTATCTGAGAGGTTATAGAGTTCATTGTTACTGTTTGATTCATCTGGGCTAGCAACTTGAATCATTAGGCTTGGTTAGTTTCTATGCTGTTTTACCATAGTGACCTTTGCATTTTGGAGTTTTTTCTTGTGTTGTTGTATGTCTTGGTCCCTGCAATTGGGCTATCTTTGTGTGTTGCCGTGGCTTGTTGATAGGTATATGTGAGGCCTGGGTTAACTAGTACCTAAAATGTGGGGCGCAGACAGAATAACTTGTTCGTGCGGATCCACTAGTATCCACACAGTTTTGTGGTTAGGAGTTTAAAAGGTATGGCTGATGGGTAGATCCAGGGGATAGCACCAGGGGTTCACACACCTGATGTAGGAATTAAGTTCAACACTGGACGGATGGTGGCTGGCATGGGTTGCGGATCTGAAGTATAGAAGAATTTCAAAATTAATTGGCTCATATTTATTCCTTGTTAAACAAAAAACGGAAGAGGCCAGAGTGATCCTACAGTGGGTAGGTTGTTTATCTTGCAAGTGGCTGTCCCAGATTTGATCCCCAGTACCCTATATAGTCCCATGAGCCTGACAGGAGTGATCACTGAGTGCAGAGCCAGGAATGAACCCTGGTGGGTGTGACTCAATGCTAAAATCAATCTGCCTACAAGGAAGATTTTCACAGAGAAGACTGAGAAGCAAAGCAAGAGTTAACTTGATTGGCAATAGTTTAAGCAGTTGCCTTATTTGGCAAGGCCTAGCTGGCTTTTAGTGAAGGGTGGTAGCAATCTCACTCTTGAGGCATTTACAGGAACTGACTGGCTCAAATTTAGGTTTGCTAATCTAGACTCCCCGGACATTAGAGCCTCAGTCCAATGGTCTTTAATTGCTTTCTTTAGCATCTCCAAATTTTCCATCATTATCAGTTTTTCAAGCCAGAATTAACATTTTTATGAAGACTTTTTGCTAATGTGAATACACAGCTTTCCCAAATACAGGTCTCCATCTGTATGTAATTTTTTTTAGTTTTCTCAGACCCCAAGATTAAGCAATGAAATCCCAGAAAACTGGAATTTTTCAGAGCAGGGGAAATCTGTACTTAATTGAGGGCTCAAGTTCCAGATCCTTAAACAAATGACCTGTCCTAATTGTGTCTCAGTTCCTCATCAATAAAATGGAAAAAAATTAGGATTTTAGTGAAGTTTTTAAAAAGACAATAAGTATTTTACCATAGTTAGTGCTTGATATATATAGTAGTGCTTAATATATGTATATTTTCCTTATATTGTATGAAGAAAAATAGTAGGCAGTGACATTATCTCAGAGAAAAGAGAGTTGTCTTCAGATAATTTGAAACTACTTGAAATAAAGAATGGAAAAATGTCTTATAAGACCTCCATGTAATCAATACCTTGAAGATAATGAAGCAAGTTTAGTTCCAGCATTAGGAAAAACTGCTCCAGAAAGTCTCAGCCTATCCAATCACCAAATCAGATATTGAGTGATACTGTCTATGACTCTTAAATGTGATCAATTTTTAACTTTATTTGGGAAGCTTTTATTTTTTGGTCACAATCTGTGGTGCTTGGAGCTACTTTGGGTGGTACTAGTACTAGGAACTGAATCAAGGGCTCCCATATACAAATCATATGTCCCAGACTTCGGGACCATCTTCCTGTCCAGTCCATCAATCTAAGTGGTTCCCAAGACTGACCTTTGTCAGTGCCATATGGGATGGCAGAGCTGTTCTCAGCATTCTACAGTACGTCTAGAACCCCTCCATTGCAAATTGTTACAACTCAAGTACATAATTTAGAGCAGCATATTTCAGCCACTGACCATATAAGCCCCAGAATCCCTCCAAGATATCCCAGGAATGCCACAGGTGAACATTACATAAAAGAGGTGGTGGCACAGCATGAGAGTAGGGTACAACTAGTAGGATAGGGGTGCCACAGGAAGGAAACAAGGATGAAGGGGATCCACAGTTGGAAAATACTGAGAAACACTGCTTGAGAGAGTAGTTTCCATAACACATGTCCCTCATTTTTCACACTAACTTCAAGATTGGAATTCAAAAAAGCAACTGTAATTTAGATAGTTTCCTAGAAGGTTTCACAGATCTTGCTGAGAGCTATTATACTTGGAGTTACATTTTAATCCAAGGAAAATATCTAGATTAACGTCAGTCAGAGAAAGAGACACATATGGGAGAGCCCAGAGAATTTCAAATATGGAGCTTCAGCAGTCCTCTTCTTGTGGAATCAAGCAATATTATTCTTCCAGAGTTGATGTATGTTCATAAAGATTGCTGCTAACTAGGAAAGCTTACCTGAGCTTCAGTTGTAAAGATTTTACTGGAGCTTGGAGCTTCATTCTGTTGTTTGCTAATTGTCCATGTGGTTAATCTCAGTCTCCATGCCCACTAATATTATGTGACCAAAGCCTCTCTTATTTTTTTTAATTTTTATTGAATCACCGTGAGATAGTTACAAGCTTTCATGTTTGGGTTACAATCTCACAATGATCAAACACCCATCCCTCCACCAGTGCACATTCCCCACTACCGATATCCCAGGTATACCCCCCCTTTCCCACCCTTCACCTGCCCCCATGGCAGACAATATTCCCCATACTCTCTCTACTTTTGGGCATTATAGCTTGCAACACAGACACTGAGAGTTCATCATGTTTGGTCCATTATCTACTTTCAACACACATCTCCCATCCCAACTGGTTCTTCCAGCCATCATTTTCTTAGTGATCCCTTCCCTATTCCATCTGCCTTCTCCCCTCCACTCATGAAGCAGTCTTCCAGCTATGGGGAAATCCTCCTGTCCCTTCGATCTACCATCCTTGGGTGTCAGCCTCATGTGATGTTATTCTATACTCCACAAATGAGTGCAGAGGAACAGACAGTTCCTATTTTCTGACTCATTTCACTTAGCATGATAACCTCCATGTCTATCCATTTATAAGCAAATTTCGTGACTTCATCTCTCCTAACAGCTGCATAGTATTCCATTGTGTAGATGTACCAAAATTTCTTTAACCAGTCATCTGTTTTAGGGCACTCGGGTTGTTTCCAGATTTTGGCTATTGTGAACAGTGTTGCGATGAATACATAGGTACAGATGTCATTTCTAATGTTCTAAGCCTCTCTTAAGCGCTAAGATATTCTGGGATAAACAACAGCCACACCAAGAATGGCTAGATTAACCATTGTGACAAAGACTTTAGTGATTACTCTCTAAATGCCAAGTGCAAGAGCCAGACCTCTCTTTGACAATATCAAAATGCATATTACACAATTACTCTGCCTCTCATCAATTATGATACCTTCTTTAATTCTTATTTTGGTACTATTTCCAGGATCTGCTTTTATTACCAGCAACAAAGAGGTTTCACAGTTACAACTTTGATGAATTATGAGACAAAAAGATGTCCTACACATTAATGAGCAGCTATCCAAGGAAAAATGGACTAGATGATTAAGTCTTGCCCCTGTTACTGTCCAGAATCTCTTTTCATCTGCACCCAACTTCACAAACAAAAGACACTATTGATCAGAGAAGTCAGATAACTATTTTTTACCCTCATTTCATTTATTTGCATTGAGTTCAGGAGCCTTGCCATTTTTAGACATTTCCTAGAAGATAAGTGGTATCAGGTGTTAAAGGCCTAAAATAATTCCAAGGTAGAAAAGTCTTAAAAGTTCCACTAATTTAATTTTCTCTATGAATTCAGTAAACAATTGTTTCATTCAGTTTATTTTTAAAACACCTGAGTCTAGCTCATTGAAAATCTTAGATCCATATATTTATTATTTGAGAAGCTCTGAGTCCTACTATGGTCCAGGATATGAGATAATGGAGTCTACAAATATTAAAACCCAATCTCTCAAAACATTAATCCTTCCTTAATATAATCTACAAAGATAAACTTGAAATGAGGCCCCTGGGGAAATGGCAAGTAACTGCCAATTTTGCTAATGATAATAAGTTTATTTTAATTGCTAATATATTCCTAATTAGCTCTAAGATGTTTACTTCACTGTCAGTCATCTGCTTTGATTTGTGTTCTTTGTGAGAAAACTTTGTCATATCAATCAACCCTTCTCAAGTTTGGTGGCAGCTGCTGAAAATGATCTCACCTTCCCTGTCACACAGCTCAACTGGGTAGCATTTGTCCAAAGGCAGAGAGGATTACTCACAAAATCTTCCAGATTCATAGTTCCCCATTTTAACTTAAGGGAAAGCAGTATTTTCAAGGCTTGGGTCACATGAACAACAAGAACTACCTATTCTAAATTCTGTTTTCAAGTCTTATCTCTGGTCTGCCTTATCACTTTTCACCAACATGGTTGTGTGTGTTTGTGCAAATAATTGTTTCAAGAGCATGATAAAGTTGTTGGAAGATTCCTAATCTAGGTGTGCATCAGAAAGTCTCACAAACACATAACTTTATGTTTCCTTCTAAGAAAACATAACTTGAACCCAGAGGGGAAGACTGAAACATTTTTACCATCCAGAAATGTTGAGGATACTTAACAGTAAACTTATCTACAACTACTAAGATAATGACAGATGATCAAATGGTCTATGAAAGAAAAATGGAATTTTAGAACAAATAAGGAGGAGGGCTACGTGGACTAGATAAAGTAGATCACACTGGAGGTGAGAGTTGAGATTGAGAAGTCATTAAGTATAGAGCTAAGTGAAGGGTTTTGGCCCAGAGGCAGAGAAAAGCCAAGTGCTCTTAGACTGGGGAGTCTGTTGCTTAAAGAATAGAAAAAGGTGGCAAGTATGATGAAAGGCAGGAGGCAAATATTTGTAAGGGTCTTTTAATTATTTGAAAATCTTTTGCTTTTACATTTTAAAGTGAGGTTTGGAGCCAGGGAGATAATACAGAATTTAGGCACACGCCTTGTGTATACCCTGAATTTTATCCTTGGCACCCAAGGGCTTCAAGATCACCATTGAGTATAGCTCTGGAGGTCCTCAAGCAGCTCTATGGTTACTCTGCTGGTCCTTGGCACTGCAGAACCCAAGAAGCATCAAATCTTAGGGCCCTTCTATTAAATTTCATACCCTGTTGGCCAAGTCTTACTGTCTGTGGTCCCAGATGCCCCTAAATACTGCTAGGGATATATCCTCCCCCAAAAAAAGAAAAAAAAAGAAAGAATTAACTTTTAAAATATGTTTTGGGAGCTAGAGTCATATTAGGCTGAGTGTGCACTCAGCTTGCAAGTGACCCAGATTTGATCCCCAGGATCACATAATCCCTTGGGAGCTCTGGGTGTAAGTTGAAAATCACATACAAAAAGAATTCATTTTAGCAGAACTATGGGAAATAAGTGGGCTGGGGCAATAGTACAGTGGGTAGGGTGTTTGCCTTGCACACAAGCCAACCCGGGTTTGATTCCTCCGCCCATCTTGGAGAGCCCGGCAAGCTACCGAGAGTATCTCGCCCGCTTGGCAGAGCCTGGCAAGCTACTTGTGGCATATTCAATATGCCAAAAACAGTAACAAGTCTCACAATAGAGACGTTACTGGTGCCCACTTGAGCAAATCGATGAGCAATGGGATGACAGTGACAGTGATAGTGATGGGAAATGAGTGCTCCTGTTTCTGTGAGAGTCAGAAGGAGTGGAAACTATGACAGCTAATAAGAATCTATAGAAGATAGTAAGGTAGATGAGGAGTCAGACTAAGAAGATGACAACAGTGGGGAGAAGTGAGCTATTTAGGGAGATTTAAATGAAGAGAACCAGGAATATATTGATAAAGAGTCTGAAACTTATTGATAACTTGTTTTGCTGCCTCATAATATTCCAATGACCATATTTACTGAAATAGAAAGAACTGAAGAAAAATGGGTTAAGGGGTTCTGAGGTCTAATTCCATTTGTGGCACATTAAGTTTTCAATGCCTATCTCTGACTTCCATCAGCTCTCCTATGTTCCTACATGTTGTGCTAGGCTCATCCTATTTTAATTATCCAAGCACTCATCTGTGTCTCTTAGTGTAACAATTATGAGGACAGAAACCTTCTTCTATCAATTTTTGGGACCAATGTCTCATCTAAAAAGATAAAAATACAGAATTATTTGCTAAATTAATAACTAATTAGAAGAAAACGCAGTTTACTCTCAGTTCTTGGTAAACTAGCAAAAGAGAAAAAGGAAAAGAAGGGGAAAACTCATAAAAGCTACACAGAATAGGGCCAGAGAGACAGAAGAGAAGATAAAGTATGCGACTTGAACGCAGCCAACCTAGGTTCAATCTCTAGCAGCACATATGGTCCTTTGACCACAGAGCAGAAGTGAATCCTGAACTCTGCGGGATATGACCCCAAAACAAACAAAGTTATGCACAACAATATGCTGACAACATATTAAGACCATAGCTATATGTATGGAGTTAGGTATCTCCATATAGTGATTGTCTACTGTGTAGTCAATCTGACTGTGTAGTCAGATAACAAAATCAAACAATTAATTTCATCACTCAACAAATCATTTGGAACTGCTCTTTGTGTCAGCCACTGCTTGGAACACTGAAAGTACATAAATAAATGGATGTGACAGGCTACCCTGAAACTCAGAGAGAAAACGAGAGCTGCCACCTCTCTGCTCGAACAAGGGAGTCTCAGTCTTGCTGGATTCTTTTGTTTGTTTGTTTGTTTTTGGTTTGGTTTTTGTTTTAACTGTGCTTGATGGGGAGAGTTGGGCCACACTCAAAGGAGCTCGGGACTTACTCTTGCCTCTACACTCAGGGATCACTCCCGGTGGGGTTTGGAGGATCATAGGAAGTATCTGGTTTTAACCCCAGGTTGACTGCATCAAAGCAAGCACCCTGCCCACAACCATACAGAATTAAGACTCCAGACCCTAGGAATCATTTTCTATTTTTTGTTTTGTTTTGTTTGGGGACTACACCTAAGGATACTCAGGGATCACTGCTCTCTCTACACTCAAGAATTATTCCTGGAAGTCCTGGGGGAAGAAAATCCTGGTCTGCTGCCAGCAAAGCACGTGCCTTGCCTGCTGTACTATTGCTCTGACCCCAGGAGTCATATTATTCATGTTGATTATGCCTTCACACAGCAAAGGCTGCTTCATTTAACTCTAGAAACCAAGGTGCTATACGTCTTTCCTCTTTACTATCTGCTCTAAGCTTTGCATGCATTCTCCCATGCAGTCTTCTTATCTGCCTGAAGCAAGTCCATTGCCTTATTTTATAATTTAGGTGAGAGAAGCCTAGAGAACAAGTAACTACCTTGCTTAAGATGGGGAGATACTAAAGTCAAGCTATATAATTCCAAAAATATGCACTAGATTATAGTGTTTTAGGCCCTTCTATTTATCCTTCATGAATTATGTGTTAATTTACTAGTTTATTAATCACAGATTAATAAATATTTTCCCAGGGACTTTCTTCACCTTCCTAGGAATACTTAAGCTAAATTAAAGTTGTAGGATATTAAATTTCTACTTAATTAAGAATACTAAATTATTTCATGAAAACTATAAAGCAATAAAAAATATAGCATCCTCATACACACTCTATTACCATAGACATTTCTAATTCTTGTTGTAATACAAAGAACAAAGTTGTTTTTTTAAAAAAGCAAGGGTCAATTCTGTTATTAGCTTTCTGACTTGAGAAAATTACTTAACTGTTCTGATTCTAAAAGTTATCATTTGGTAAAATAAAGATATGAATACAAATATATTAAGGTGCCACACATTGAAATTGTAACACGTTAGATTTTTCATTGCTGAGCTTCCTTTACTTTCTTTGTTCTTATTTTTGACATTACCCAACCTGGTAAACAAAGCATCTAGTTCCCTCCAGGAAATGCTTTCAGTATAGAACATATCTCTTAGGTCTAACTAGCACCCATCATTTTCACCAAGGAGTGTCCTCTTCAATCTATGGTTTCTGCATAACTGACTCCACCTATGGGCTTCAGGATATACTTTCTAAGTTCTCATCCATAAAAATTCTGCCTCCACGTAACCAAAATAATTATCTCATTGGCTAGCACATACTCCTATACTTTTTTTTTTAATTTTAATTTTTTATTAATAAATCACCGTGGGGGTACAGATACAGGTTTACATATTCTTGTGCTTGTGTTTCAGTCATATACAGCTTGAGTATATATATCCCTCCACCAGTGCCCGTCCTCCGCTGATGACCCCATCATCTCTCCCCACCATCCCATTCCCCTCCCCACCCCGCCTTATTGGCAGAGCATTCTCCTCTGTTCCCTCTCTCCCTTTGGGCATTGTGGTTAGTAATGGAGGTCTTGGGTGGCCAATGTGTTCCGTCTATAGTCTCCGTGCACACCTCTCCCATCTTGAACGGGTCCTCCCAACCATATTTTTGCTTGGTATTCTCTTCTCTATCTGAGCTGCCCTTTCCCCTAGCATGTGAAGCTGGTCTCCAAACCATGGAGCAAATCTGGTACTTATTTCTGTTATTCCTGGGTGTTATGCCTCCATTCCGTTGTTTTATATTCTGCAGATGAGTGCAATTCTTCTACGTCTCTCTCTTTCTGACTGATTTCACTTAGCATATTTTCCATGTTGATCCACTTGTATGCAAAGTTAATACTTCATCTTTTCTGACAGCTGCATAGTATTCCATTGTGTATATGTACCAAAGTTTCTTTAGCCAGTCATCTGTTCTTGGGCATTTGGGTTTTTTCCAGATTTTGGCTATCGTAAATAGTGCTGCGATGAACATACATGTGCAGATGTCATTTTGGCTATATCTTTTTGCCTCTCCGGAGTATATTCCCAGAAGTGGTATTGCTGGGTCAAATGGGAGCTCGATTCTAATTTTTTGAGGAGCGACCATATTGTTTTCCAGAAAGGTTGAACCAGTCGGCATTCCCACCAGCAGTGTAGGAGGGTCCCTTTCTCCCCACATCCTTTCCAACAGCGGTTGCTTTTGTTCTTTTGGATGTGTGCCAGTCTCTGTGGTTTAGGTGGTATCTCATAGTTGTTTTGATCTGCAAATCCCTGATGATTAGTGATGAGGAGCATTTTTTTCATGTGCCTTTTGGCAATTCGTATTTCTTCCTTGAGAAAGTTTCTGTTCATTTCTTTGCCCCATTTTCTGATGGAGCTGGATGTTTTCTTCTTGTAGAGAGTTCAATCAGTGCCTTATATACCCTTGATATCAACCCTTATCAGATGGGTATTGGGTGAATATCCTTTCCCATTCTGTAGATTGCCTTTGTATTCGGGTCATTGTGTCTTTTGCGGTGCAGAAGCTTCTTAGTTTAATATAATACCATTTGTTTATTTCTGTTTTTACTTGATTGCTTAGTTCTGTGTCATCTTTGAAGATACCTTTGGCTTCAATATCATGGAGGGCTTTTCCGACCTTGTCTTCAATGTACCTTATCGATTGTGGTCTGATGTTGAGGTCTTTAATCCGTTTTGATCTGACTTTTGTGCATGGTGTCAGGTTGAGGTCTAAACCCATTCTTTTACATGTGGTTGACCAGTTATGCCAGCACCATTTGTTATAGAGGCTTTCCTTGCTCCACTTCACATTTCTTGCTCCCTTATCAAAGATTAGGTGTTCATACAATTGGGTGGTGTGTAGGGATATTCCACCCTGTTCCTTTGGTCTGTGGCTCTGTTCTTGTTCCAGTACCATGCTGTTTTAATTGTTACCGCTTTGTAGTAGAGTTTAAGGTTGGGGAGGGTGATGCCTCCCATCGTCTTTTTCCCAAGAATTGCTTTAGCTATTCGTGGGCATTTGTTGTTCCATATGAATTTTAGGATTGCTGGGTCTATTTCTTTGAAGAATTTCATGGGTATCCTTATGGGGATTGCATTGAATCTGTATAGTGCTTTAGGAAGTATTGCCATTTTGACAATGTTAAGAGTCCTATCCATGAGCAGGGAATATTTTTCCATTTCCTTGTGTCTTCTTTTACTTGATGGAGTAGGGTTTTGTCGTTTTCTTTGTAGAGATCCTTAACCTCTTTAGTTAGGCTGATTCTGAGGTACTTGATTTTCTGGAGCACAATTGTGAATGGTATTTTTTTTATGTCATTTTCCCCTATCTCGCTGTTTGCATATAGGAAGGCCATGGATTTTTGGGTATTGATTTCATAGCCTGCAAATTTACTGTACAAGTATATTGTTTCTAGGAGTTTCTTGGTAGAGGTTTTAGGGTTCTCTAGGTATAGTATCATATCATCTGCGAATAGTGAGAGCTTGATTTCTTCCTTTCCTACCTGAATGCCCTAATATCTTTTTCTTGCCTAATCGCTATTGCAAGTACTTCCAGTACTATATTGAACAGAAGTGGAGAGAGTGGGCATCCTTGTCTTGTCCCTGATCTTAGAGGGAAGGCCCTTAGTTTTTCTCCATTGAGGATAATGCTTGCCACGTGTTTGTGATAGATAGCGTTGACTATCTTGAGGAAGGTTCCTCCAAAACCCATTTGATGAGAGTTTTCATCATAAATGGGTGTTGGATCTTGTCAAATGCTTTCTCTGCGTCTATTAAAATTATCATATGATTTTTATTTTTACTTTTGTTGATGTGATGTATTATGTTGACTGATTTGCATATGTTAAACTATCCTTGTGTTCCAGGAATGAATCTGACTTGGTCATGATGTATAATCTTTTTGATGAGTTGTTGGATTCTATTTGCTAGTATTTTGTTGAGGATTTTTGCATCTGTGCTCATCAGGAATATTGGTCTGAAGTTTTCCTTGTTAGCAGTATCTTTATTTGCTTTTGGTATTAGGGAGATATGTGCTTCATAGAAACTGTTTGGGAGAGTACCTGGTTTTTCAATTTCCTGGAAAAGCTTGAGGAGAACTGGTAATAGGTCTTCATTAAATGTTTGGAAGAATTCACTGGTGAAGCCATCTGGGCCTGGGCTTTTGTTTTGGGGGAGACTTTTGATTACAGTTTCAATTTCCTTGATATTAATGGGTCTGTTCAGATATTCCAAGTCTTCTTTGTTCAGTCTTGGGAGATTGTAGGAATCCAAGAATTTATCCATTTCTTCTAGGTTCTCTTGTTTTATGGCATACAGACTTTCAAAGTAGTCTCTGATGATCTTTTGAATTTCACTAGTTTTTGTTGTGATGTTCCCCTTCTCATTTCTGATTCGGTTTATTAGGGTTCTCTCTCTCTCTTTCTTTGTGAGTCTTGCTAGTGGTTTATTAACCTTATTTATTTTCTCGAAGAACTAGCTCTTTGTTTTATTGATCTTTCAGATTATTTTTTGGGTTTCCATGTCGTTAATTTCTGCTCAAGTTTTATTATTTCTTTTCTTCGCTCCGGTTTGGGTTCCTTCTGCTGGTCCTTTTCTAAAGTCTTGAGCTGTGAAATCAAGCCATCTATGTAGGCCCTTTCTTCCCTCCTGAGAAATGCTTGTAGGGCTATAAATTTTCCCCTTAACACAGCTTTAGCTGCATCCCATAGGTTTCGGTAGTTTGTCTCTTCATTCTCGTTAGTTTCGAGGTATCTTTTGATTTCTTCCTTGATTTCCTTTGTGACCCACTCATTGTTCAGCAATGAGTTGTTTAACTTCCAGGTGTTTGATTTGATTCTCTGTGTCTGTGTGTGATTAACTTCTATTTTCAGCGCATCATGGTCTGATAAGATAGTTGATACAATTTCTATCTTTCCACTTCTATTGAGGTATGATTTGTGACCCAGAATGAGGTCTATTTTGGAGATTGTTCCGTGTTCATTGGGAAAAAAAGTATATTCCTTTTTTTTGGGGGGGGGGGTGTAAAGCCCTGTATAGTTCTATTAGCCCTCTCTCCTTCATTTCTTCCTTCAGAGCCTTTGTTTCCTTGCTGAGTTTTGTTCTTATTGATCTATCCAGAGGTGATAAGGCAGTGTTGGAGTCTCCAACTACTATTATGGTGCTAGTGATATCCCCATTAAAGTCTGCTAGGAGTTGATTTAAGTAATTAGCTCATTAGGTGCATATACGTTTAGGAGTGTGATTTCTTCCTGTTGTACATATCCCTTGATGAGTAGAAAATGACCTTCGCTGTACCTTCTAACCTTTTTCAGTCTGAAATCTATGTTGTTGGATACTAGTATGGCCACCCCAGCTTTTTTGAGGGAATTTTTTGCTTTCAGGATTGTTTTCCATCCTTTGACTTTGAGTCTGTATTTGCACTGACTGTTCAGACACATACCCCTATACTTACCAAGTAGTCAAACAATATTTTATAATAAAAGAACTATTGCTTTATTTTTCAGTTTAAACGCTATTATTCAATATATTCACTATTATTATTCTGTTTCAACACTATTATTCAATATTGCTCAATATTATTATTTGGTTTCAATAAGTTTCAGTAGCTCAGTTTCACATCTTGAAATGATTATGCACCACTCTGCACCATCATCAAAATTCCTGAGCCATATGCTCAAAGTTCCCTATAAGCAAATTGATCCCTCTCTACCCATTCTTCCCATCCACCCCTTTTCTTCTCTGAGGGCCAGCATAATTTCCTCTGAGTAAGAAGTCAAATAATTATAATGAATGAGCATCAAGTCTAAGGCTGCGATTCCCAGAAGCTTTCTGATCATTACCGTAGAAAAGCCCACATGTGAATGAGGTCAATAAATGAGCAAGGGGAAAAAAGTGATGTGGAGAGAGATTTTCTGATGATAGAGTATGAATAACTGGGTCAAACTGTACCTAAAGGCCACCCCGGAGTTTTCGTCTGCACAAAACATTAATTTCTATTTATTTTGTCAATGCGTTTGAATTAGATGTCTTTCACTTGCACATTAAAGGACTCTAGTAGACTCACTTGTTTTAATACTTTTGGGGTACATTTTATGGTATTGGGGAATAGGAAGACCCAGGGCCACTCCAATAGTGTAGACCTGAAATATGGGATACGGCCCATGATCAGAGATCACTATTTTTTTAAATTTGATAATTTGAGCAAATCCTTTTGAAAAATTAATTTTACCCCATGTACTTTATATAAATATTGCGGTTTACAAAGTTGTTCATGATGATTTGTTGTAGACACTCAATATTTCAACACCAATCCCACCACCATTGCACCTTTCCACCACCATTATTTCCAATTTTCCCAACCACCCCTTAAATCTGCCCTCATCGCAGACCCTCAAGTACTCTTCATCCTACTTTGTGCTTATGAAATGCCAAGCGTGTTCTCAAGCATCATATTGCCTCCTTTTTTCAAGTGAGGTGAAACTGGACTGAAGAGACAATGCAGAGGTGCCTACCTCACATGCAACTATGGATGTGATACTAGCTCAAATTCCAGAAATGCATATGGTTCATTGAGCCCTGCTGGGCTTGTCCCTTGAGTATAGAGTCAGGAGTGACTCCTGAGCACTACCAGATGTCACCCAAAACCAAAATGATGACAATTATAGCAATAATGATATGATAAAATAAAATGTCACTAAAACCCATTTTAAGAGCTGTTTGGAGACCAAATGAAAAGATTTTTATTATAGGTTTTGAAAGCTAGAGATGTCAGCTGTTTGCAAATGTCAGATGCGCTTCCACTAAAATGACTCAAGAGGATGGTACTCAAGCCCTCAAAAATGATGCTCAACGTCACCTTGGCTTTTGTTTTCAATATTTACTTGAAAAAAATGGGGTGTTTCCATTATGTTACTTAATGAGAGACTAACACCCAAAGACAATAGAGATAAGGGCCAGGAGGGTCGCTCCACGGCTTGGAAGCTGGCCTCACATGCTGGAGGAAAGGCAGCTGAGATAGAGAAGGGACCACTAAATAAATGATGCTTGGAGGGCTCGCTTGGGATGGGAGATGCATGCTTAAAGTAGACTATGGACCGAACATGGTGGCCACTTAGTACCTGCATTTCACAACCTAACACCCCAAAGGAGAGAGAGAGAGAGTAATAGGGAATGTGCCTAGTGCCTGCCATAGAGGCGGGGGAGGGGGGATAGGGTGGTGGTGGTGGAAAGGATTCTGGGAATATTGGTGGTGGAGAATGGGTACTCATGAAGGGATGGTACTTGATCATTGTATGACTGAAATGTAATCACGAAAGTTTGTAAGTCTGTAACTGTATATCATGGTGATTCATTTTAAAAAAAGAAAACTGGAGTGCTCATAAATATGAAATACTATGGATAGATAGATAGACAGATAGATAGAGAGAGGAGTCCGAGAAATGGTATGGGTTTTAAGGCCCTTACTTGCCCCTCATGCATTCAACCCAGTGTCTATGATCCTCACCACATATGGTACTTCACACACTGCCAAAAATGACCCCTGAGCACAGAACCAGAAGACCTGAGCACTACCAAGTGTAGTCTAAACCCTTACCCCTGAAAAATAAAACCTTACATTAAAGAAGTGCTAAAAATATCACTTTAGAAATCTAGTGTCACTTTCTAAAATAGATGCAATTAACTGTTTTTTTGTGAATCTTCCACACTTTTTCTATGCTCATTATTTATCACCACGTTTTTCTCATACATTTTTGCAAAAATAGGAAAATACTATACACATTATTCTTAAAAGTGCATTCAAAAATGAAAATATATTGTGACCGTCCTCCATGACAATAGTGATTTGATTAATACCTTTTAAAAATATTCAATATTCATTAGAATCCATTTACTAAATTATTTGGGCAGTTTATTGGATTACACTTGGGGGCTGAAAATATAGTATAGCAGGTAAAGCACTTGTCTTGCATGCAATCAACTTAGCTTCAACTCCCAGAAGCCTGTATGGTTTTCTAACAAGCTAGAAATGATCTCTGAGCACAGAGCCAAGACTAAGATTTATTAAGCACAACAGGCTGTAGCCCACAAACCAAAATTTAAAAAAAAATAATTTTCAATTTTATGACATACCTTGATATGATACTTTTCAATTGTATGATAGATTTCAGTCTAAGACAACTTGAGAAGATAATAAAAAATTATGAAGTTTTCACATATACTCTTTATTTCTCTATTATAGTTTCTCTAATTATTAAAATTCTGTGTCAATCTACTACCTTTTTCATAATTAATGAACCAATGAAGATACATTACTACTGAATAAACCTTTAATTTAAGTATGTTTCTTAGATTTTTGTGTAAATCTCTTTTTTGTTCCAGGTTTCCATTCAAGATACCAGATTCTGTTCAATATGTCTCATTAGGCCTCACCTTCTATAATAGTTTTTCCTTTTAGTATTATGGTGGTGGTTGTGGTGTCAGGAGTTTCACTCTTAGTTGCTGTGCGCAGGGGTTCCATTCATTGTGGTGCAGGGGATAGCACCCGACAGTGGGTGTGGGGATCATCTGGGTCCATGGTGCCAGAGCCAGGGATTGAACTTGTAGTCACATGCATGCAAATCAGGTGCTTTATCACTGAGGTATCCCTTGGTTCAGGATTTCCTTGTATTTGATGCCCTTACAAATCTTGGAAGTTTTTAAATTCTACTTAGTAGGATGTCCTCAACTGGAATATTCTGCTACTTTCTTATGGTTGACTCGGGTTATTGGGTTTGGAGAGGAAAAGCACAGAGGTCAACTGCATCACATCAAGGTGCATATTAACCACATGACTTGGCATTGTTGATATTTGGATTATCAAAAAATTATTAATTTATACTAAGTAATTGAATAAATAACTATTGGGTAAAAAGACTAATTTCCTATGGAAAAGAATTCTGAATAATCTATGAATAATCTATTTTATACTCAAGGGCTGGAGCGATAGCACAGTGGTTGGACGTTTGCCTTTCAAGCGGCCGACCTGAGTTCGATTCCTCCGCCCCTATTGGAGACCCCGGCAAGCTACGGAGAGTATCGAGCCCGCGCGCAGAGTCTGGCAAGCTACTCATGCGTATTGGATATGCCAAAAACAGTAACAATAAGTCTCTCAATGAGAGATGTTACTGGTGCCCGCTCGAACAAATTGATGAGCAATGGGATGACAGTGACAGTGACAATACTCATGGAAGTTACGTAGGCATGCTGTCCTTCAGTGTAGACTGCTTTCTCCAAAGAAGGTAAAATGCAAAGATGACAAAGAGGACAAGGAATGGAAAAACTAATTTTATAATGCACAGTTCTGACAAATGCGCTCTCAGGCAGGTAATCACAAGACATATCCATATGTGTCAGATTACAAAATATCTTTGTCGCTATACCAACCTGCCTAGCCTTTAAACCACACCCATGAACTGTTTACTATAGGGAATTAATCTTGTTTACAATGTAGAATTTTATTTAGATAAAAATATAACAAAATTCTTAGTTTTGCTAGAAAAGTAAAGACATTTATTAATAAAAGTCACACTTATGAAGTCAGTTCACAGCACCGAATTCATGCGCGCGCACACACACACACACACACACACACACACACACAGAGTACCTTAGTTTGCAGGGTGGTTTTGCTAGAAGTGATGCAGTACTAACATAAATGAGAAATATACAATAGGAGGGATGGTGAATCATTGGATGAATGAATAGATGAATAGGTGAGTAGATGAATGGATAGATAAGTAGGCCTAGTATAAGATTTTTTATGAACTTTACCTAGATTGTTTGTATGCTTTACCTTAGTGGCATATGTGTCACTGGGGCACATTCAGGATTTATTAAATGAACATGTATGAAAAATATAATTGCAGTTCATATTTGCATGCTTAGCTATGGAACACTGAGAGGATGTTCCACTGACTTTGCATATAATTTCCATTTTTCAGAAGGAGAAACTTGTAGTTGCCATGTCTTTTTCTCATGTTTCCTATTCCAAATATGGACAAAAATATAAATAGTTTAAAATAACTCTACTGAAATGCTTTAAAAGTAGATAAGGATAGATTTTGCTTTATAAGATAGTACCAGTGTAATTTTGAGCAACAAATAAATTCACTGAGCTTGTATATCAAATTTGTGAAATTGTATCATAATACCTCCCTCATTTACTTGCCAGAATTATAAATGAGGATCCAATATATCAATTGATATATAACCATATCTGTAAATTTATTGTATCATTTTAGTGCTCTATTACATGGTCATCTTTTTATGCTAAAAAAATTGCAGTGGTTTAAGTCATCATCATGATCTGTTTATGAAAATTGAGTCAATTAATTTATACAAGAAACCCTACCATTAACAGTATTGTAAACCACAGTATCTAAAATAAAATTAAGTTTTAAAAGTAAAGACAAATAAAATTCAGTCATTTACTTAAGTTGTATGTTGTATGCCACCTACTATGTGGCAGACACTATTATACAAACCAGAAATAGAGTAATCAAAACCAAAATGTCACCATTTTTCTCTTTTGGTTTTTGTCCTCTTTGCTTTGTTCTCAGGGATCACTCCTGGTGGGCTCAGGGGACCATATGTGGTGACAGGAATCAAACCTAAGTCAGCCACATGCAAGACAAGATCTATACTCTGGCACCCCAAAAATGTCCTTTTCTTTGCAGCTGACACTGAGATTAGGAAAACCACCTCAGATTATCTGAGTAAAATTAACATGGTACTTTGGGAATATTGAGAAATTCTGTAAAGTAAATAGATCGGGATGATGGTATCAAGACTCATGGGTTGGAATAGAAAGGTAGTGCTTTTGTGTGGCAGGCAGCCAGAAAAGGACTTCCAAGAAGGTGACACTAGAGTTGAAACTCAGCTGACCAGAGGTAATGAATGAATGGTGACTAATTCAACCGTAAACCAACATGAAGAATTTGCAGAACCAGGTAGGACATTGAGTGCTCCCTGCTCCAAAGTAAGGGAGTTGGAGATCATTTTTGAAACAGCGAGAGACCAATGCATAGGTGAAACTATAGAGGAATGTAATATCATTGGTCTTGCAAAGAGAGTGTTCTGCTATGATGTGAAAAACTTAATAATGAGGCCTGGATGAAAGGTGAGCACGTTAAATGGAGAGAGACCCGTTTGGAGGTTAAGGGTGCTGTCTTAGAGAAGATAGCACCAGTGAAAACAGTGTGAGGAGGTAGATATTATGTAAAATGGAGTAGGAAACCACCAGAACTTGCTGATTAATTGAATGAGATAAAAGAGAGACCTCATGGGTCCAGGAAGGTAACTTAAGAACCAGACACGTGCATGATCGCTACCATTCCAAGAACTTTCCTTGACACGGCACTGCTGTGTCATCCTTGTGGTCCCCAACACCTGTAATATCAGGGATACCCGTCAGCACTAAGAATCTTTGGAAGTTTTCCTACTTCCCAGGTCTGCTGGGTGGGACCCCTATAAAAAGGGAACTCAGGAATCACCCCCATGTCATGGTTATACATAATTTTATTAAGATAAAAATAAGAATTTGGATGTTAAATATTTTTCCCAGCAATTTTTAATCTTTCAGCTTGCCTTTCTTTGAACTTGAGTTTCCCCCTCAGTACAAGAGGAGTTAGCATTTTATTATCTCAGCATCCAACCAAGTCAGTGGAGCTTCAGAGCAGGCAAGACTTCAGAACTGAATTTAGCCAGTTTCATTGATCAGATGGTTCGCACTTATAGAAGATTTTGATCCAAGAGTAGAGAGGAGGCACAGTAAAGACAAATACATACAGATCAAGAGCTATTTCCCACATCCGGGAATTAATACATTAAAGTCATGAGGCAGCCAAACTGTCGCTCCAGCCCATGGACAGCTGCCAGAGCTTCTTCAGACTGGCAGTACATCATTGGCCTGTGCAGACCTTATGTCTAAAACTGGGTCATTTTCAAACTCCTACACATTCCTTCCCCCTGTGGTCTATTCAAAAGATCACCTGGCAAAGGAACTAAGATGTATTAACTTTTTATTTTCCTCTTTTCCTCTTTTCCCTAAGACAAAGAGCTATCTCAGTCGAATTGAACCATTGAAAATACCTTTGAAGTGTAAGTATTGAAATATTTTGTCTATTTCATCCCATGTATTTTATGGATTATGGTCTAATCTCAAGGTCTTTGATTCACTTTGAATTGACTTTTGTGTAACACATGAGATATGAAAAAGACAAAAGAAAGAGAAATAAGCAAATGGGACTACATCACATTAAAAGTTTTTCATGGATAAAGAAATGCAGGCCCAAACTAAAAGTCACTCTGCTGAATGGGAAAAAATACTTGCACTCAACACCTACATGGTTAATATCCAAGATATATAAGCGCTCACAAGAAAAACAACAAAAGTTGAAACCCTATTAAAAATGGGGATATAAGATGAAAAGACACATGTCTGAAGAAGAAACATGGATGTCCAGTAAGCATGTGAAAAAGTGTTCATCATTACTTATTATCAGAGAGATGCAAATAAAGAGGACAATGACATATCATCTCACACCACTGAGAATGGTACACTTTAAAAAGACTGTAAACAACCTGTAATGTATATGGGAAAAAAGAATTCTCACCCGTTGCTGATAGAATGTTGTCTGGTTCAACTGCTGTGGAAAACAGTATGAAGATCTCTCAGAAAGGTAAGAATAGACCACCAGGTGATTCAGTTATTCCACTTAATGGCTAATGGTATCCCCAAGATACCAAAACATTCATTTGAAGGGACATGGACACCATTGTTCATTGCAACACCAAGTACCATAGCTAGGATATGGGATCAATCCAGGTACTCAATGACAGATGAAAAGATAATGAAGTTTTGGTTTATGCACACAATGGAATACTGTATAGCTGCAAGAAATGGTGGTATAGGACAGGTCAGGTGAAACTATAGGCTTCAAAATAGGTTTAAGAAACATTTGAAACCATAGCTTTGATAAATGTTGTTTGGTGGAATTGTAAAATGTGAAATTCTCATTGTGGCATGTTCAATAAACATAATAATGGAAGTATTTAGAAGTAACTAAGTATAAAAAACAAAAATATCAGAATAATTTTGATGTTACTTGGAACAGATAAATGGAGGAAGGGAATTGTATGGGATGTGGGCTCAGGAAGACTTAATAAAAGCAGGTTTAATTCCAACATGATGACATCCCACCACGATAAAATCAAAAAACATTCTTGGAATAATTACCATATGTGAATGAGGAGTATATTGCAATGAATGATTAGTTGGTTAGCCTGAAGTACTAGTAATGTTTGTCTATTCACAGGAAACATGGATATGGATATGCTATCAATGATTGGGCTGGAGCGCTAGCACAGCAGATAGGGCATTTGCCTTGTATGCATCCGACCCAGGTTTGATTCCTCCGTCCCTCTTGGAGAGTCTGGCAAGCTAGTGAGAGTATCCCGCCCTCACAGCAGAGCCTGGCAAGCTGCCTGTGGCGTATTCATGTATTTGATATGCCAGAAACAGTAACAATGTCTCACAATGGAGACATTACTGGTGCCCACTCTAGCAAATCAATGAACAACAGGACGACAGTGCTACAGTGCTACAGTGCTATCAATGGTTAGTTGTGTATTCTTAATCATTTCTGGTTTTGTCAATGAAATAAGAAGCAAGGACATCAGACTGAAAAAAAGAATCCAGAAAGGATGTTTATGAAGCTTTGAGGAAAAAGGACCAGGCAGGAACATGAGAACAAATACAGAGGACAGGGGAAAATAATTGCCACTCACCATTAAACAGTTTAAAGATTATGATACAAGTTTAAAGAGTCTTGCATGTTTCATTTTATTTTTCTCAAATTGTGGTCCATATGTAGAGAGAGCTAAATAATAGAGATAACATTTAATGAGCCTAGATTTGTGTATCCTGGAAGCACAACAAACAAAAGGAGGTAAAGTGAGATGATTTGGAAGATAGTCCTTGAAATGTAAAGGTATGAAGAACAAAGAAAAACAAAGATAAAGATATAACAGATAAGAAACAGTGAGAAAATACCAGAACCAATAAAATTGGTTTACAACAGCATTAGAAATTTGTTGAAAATAGAGTACATGAAGTAGAGATAGAGCACATGATGGTTAATTTGAAATGTTCAAAATTGTGATTATTGTAAGAGAGATCATTTTTAAGGGAGATCATTTGTAAAAGAGTCCCAGGATTTGACTGAGAAAGTATCTCAATAAATTACAAAGTAATAAAATAATTTAATGGGAATATTGTAAGACCATGAAAATGCTCAACAACACTAGCCACTTAACAACACTGGGATATGAAAATTCAAATTATTATAGATAACACTTCACACCAGTAGAGTTTAACTATAGTAAAAATATAATCTAGTATCAAATGTTAGCAAGTTTGTGGATAAAATGGAGTCTTCACACACTGCTGCTGGGAATATAAATGATGAAGCTCTTTTGGAAAATAATTTGGCAGTTTCTTAAAATGTTAAATATAAATTTACCATAAAGCTGAGCAATTGAATTTTTAAGCACCTACCCAGAAGAAATAAAGACTTTTGCCCTCAGAGAGTATCACAGAAATGTCATAACAAAGTTATTGACAAGAGAATCACCAGAGAATGGGAACAGCCCAAATGCCTATCAATTGGTAAATGGATAAATAAAATGCAGTGTATCCATAAATGAATGGGATTCTACCATGAAAAGAAATAGAATAGTGATTTTTACTACAATATGAATGAATTCAGAAAACATATTGTCTAATAAAAGAATCCACACACTGAAGGTAACATGTTGTATGATCCATTTATATGAAACATACAGGCTATGCAAATATTTAGGGACAAAAACGTAGATGGGTTGCCTAGCAATGAGAAATGGGAATGAGAAGAGACTGCAAATGGACAGGTGGGACATTCTGGGGCGATAAAAACATGTTAAAATTAGACTGTAGTGATGGCTACACAACTCAGCAGTGCCACAAAAAATCTCTGAATTGTACACTTGAAACAAGTTAATTTTATAGGATTTAAAGTACAATTCACTAAAGCTGATTTTTAAGACTAAAAATAAATAAGATATGAAAATTGAATGTATTAAGGCGATTCTTGTGTGAATGATGAAATTTCCATGAATGGCGTGGCTGTGATAGACAGAGTGACAATGCAAGAGACGCTAAAATCCTCAAAGTGTGAGGGGTTGGTAGTTGTCATCACCCAGAAATGGCAGCAGATGGTGCAGTCTGTGATGGCATAAGTACAAGCTTCAGGGGAGGAGAAAGAAATGAGAGGAAAGTAAGACACCTACCTTAATTTGAAGGCCAGGAATGCAAATAGTCTGGGAAATAAAAATGACTCCACATGCTTATAATTTTGTGCTTAATCATCACAAAGTTCTAGTGCAAGTGTGTAACCTCTTGTATTTGGATTCAGCCATGGGAGAACCAAGTCTTGGCTCCTTCAGCAGCTAAAAATTGACCTAAAACAAGTGTCAGGTTGCTAATAAAGCCATTTTGTACCACTCGGAATTCTGAAGAGGATGGACAAGTAGTCAAATATGAAGAAAGAAAGGGAGTGAGAGAGAAAGAGAGAGAAGAAAGAGAGAGAAAGAAAGGAAGAGAGGAAGAAAGAGTGGTAAAAGAACGAGAGGAAGAAAAGAGGGAGGGAGAGAAAGAAGGAGGGAGAGGGAAGGAAGGAAGGAAGGAAGGAAGGAAGGAAGGAAGGAAGGAAGGAAGGAAGGAAGGAAGGAAGGAAGGAAGGAAGGAAGGAAGGAAGGAAGGAAGGAGGGAAGGAAAGGAGGAGGGAAGGAAGGAAGGAAGGAAGGAAGGAAGGAAGGAAGGAAGGAAGGAAGGAAGGAAGGAAGGAAGGAAGGAAGGAAGGAAGGAAGGAAGGAGGGAAGGAAAGGAGGAGGGAAGGAAGGAAGGAAGGAAGGAAGGAAGGAAGGAAGGAAGGAAGGAAGGAAGGAAGGAGGAAAGGAGGGAAGGAGGGAAGGAAGGAAGGAAGGAAGGAAAGAAGGAAGGAAGGAAGGAAGGAAGGAAGGAAGGAAGGAAGGAAGGAAGGAAGGAAGGAAGGAAGGAAGGGAGGAGGAAAGGAGGGAAGGAGGGAAGGAAGGAAGGAAGGAAGGAAGGAAGGAAGGAAGGAAGGAAGGAAGGAAGGAAGGAAGGAAGGAAGGAAGGAAGGGAGGAGGAAAGGAGGGAAGGAGGGAAGGAAGGAAGGAAAGAAGGAAGGAAGGAAGGAAGGAAGGAAGGAAGGAAGGAAGGAGGGAAGGAAGGAAGGAAGGAGGGAAGGAGGGAGGGAGGGAGGGAAGGAAGGAAGGAAGGAAGGAAGGAAGGAAAGTAGAAATTATTACTGAATGTAAACATGGGAGAAGCCCAGCGAAGCTGAACAACTCATACATGGCCTAAGACATCATCTTAAAATAGCTTAACTAATTCAAAGGACTTTGTAAATAAGGGAAGGTCAGTTATGAAAATAAGTACAATAAACTATTTAAATTCTGCTTTCTCCATTGAATCGATCTTCACCAAGAGAAGTCTATAAGGCAGACTTGAAAAGTTATCTGCATCTGCCCTCAAGGTCTCTTCCATGAGAAATTAATCTTTCACCTAAAACTAGTGGGAGCAGACTGCAGCATATTTTTGCTCCCCTACATAAGCAATGTAATCTTTAAGCCCCTAAGTATAAAATGAGAATAATAATCACCATTACTGTCATAGTGTTCTAAGGGGGAGATATAAGTAAGTACACACAAACCTCACCTGGCATTTTTTAAAAAGACCAGACAGTTCTTACCTTTGAACACTGTGTGATTCAGCTGAGGAACAAGCTGAACTTTGTGAGGGAGGGAAGTGTTGGGAGACACAGAACAGCAGGAGGGGACCACACCAGAGGGAGTGCAAATCACCTACCTATTGCCTGCCATCACCTTGCTACCCTGATGGTGAAGTGCCCAGGGAGTCAGGATTCATAAGAATCAGCATGAGCTCCTGCTGGAGCAGACACTCAAATCCTGCCAGCCTCCTGAAGGTAGCTGCCAAATTGTACCTGAGACCCACTCTGCACTGCAGGGGAACTGGTCCCTGCTACATCTTGGGGGGAAGCACACGGTTCCAGATGGAGACCAAGTCATGCTTTTCCCAAGAAAAGGAAGTCAGTCCCAGACCCCACTCTGGTCTCCAAGTTCATTGTTCAGAGAGGAACTTCAGGAGAAAATGAATAGTGAACATAGTTTCAAGTAGGAAATAGAATGGAGAAGAGAGAGTCCTGCAAAGCAGAAAAATGAAATTAGGGACCTTGTGTTGATATGTGCGGGCAACTCCAGGATGATTCCATTGGGTTGTTCTTTGTGTTTCTTTTGCTAAGCTGAATATATAGACCTTTTCCAAGGTGCCTTGACTGGGCTTTCCATGTACAAAGGCTAGGGCTTGTGGAAGATGAAGGAATTTGTTCTTTTAAGCCCATATTCTCCCTTGAACACATCTCTCTCTCACCTCTCTCTCTCTCTCACCTTTCTCTCTCTCTCTCCCTTTGTCCTCCCCACTCTGCTTTTTTTCCATTCTAGAGAATTCATGTTCTCTTTTGAAAATGTATCCCTCTCTTTTTCTCCCCTTGCATCTCAGAAAATTTTGTTCAATAAAAACTATTTTGCTTCAGTTTTAAAAGGAAAGAAAGGAAAAGGAATTTGAATTGTGGTGGCTTTATTCACAGCCATGTCTGTGTCTGTGTGTATGTATGTATGTGTTTTAAGGTTGTTGAAATGGGGTAGGTAGATCTTTGGACAACATCTGGTGATGAGATGGTATACTGCTCTTGGCCATGGACTGAGTAGGTCGATCTCAGTGGTAACAGGGTGGGTAACTTTTTATCTTTTGCTTATTGAAATGTTCTCTTTTTTAAATTTACAAAATGTTGAGTTACTTGCAAAATAAAGTTGAGTTAGTTTCTTTTTTTTGTTTGTTTTTTGGGTCACACCCAGCGCTGCACAGGGGTTACTCCTGGCTTTTCACTCAGGAATTACTCCTGGCGGTGCTTGGGGGACCATATGGGATGCCGGGGATCGAACCCGGGTCAGCCACGTGCAAGGCAAACGCCCTACCCACTGTGCTATCACTCCGGCCCCTGAGTTAGTTATTTTTAAGTTAATTCTTTTTCCTGCTACTATATAAGCTCAGTTTCCCTTGTTTGGGCTCCATGATAATAGTTATTCCTTCTCCACTTCTATGAAAATGTCCTATTTCAGGGATGAGGTCAAGGGAAGTTAAATGACAGAGCTTCCAGGTCTAAACAATGTTCACCTAACTTGAAATCCATTATTGATTGTTGTTATATCATTCTTTGTATAAAATATTACAAATACTTATTTTGCTTAGCTGGCATAGTTTTGGAGAAATCTAAGTCCACTGCTCCTGGCTCCTTTTTATCTTATCTACTAACTGAAAAACTCAGAAGGTGTCTGAGTCAGTAAAACTACTTCCTCTGCAACTTTACTAGTATTATTTATACCGCTACTACTAGTTGTAGTGATTAATGGGAGGTCCTACATTAGAAGAGTTCACTAATTATCTAACACTCCATTGAACTTTAAGTACTCTGTATAAATTCATTTAAAACTCAACACAGTGTGGTGCATTAAGCGCTATGTTTTTATCATTTTTTAGATAATGAAATTAAAATTTTAAAAAGATAAAATATCTTGTCCTAAGTGACACAACTCACTGAATCAGAACCCAGTTCCTGAGTCTAACGAGTAGACTCATCATGTTGTATGGTTGAGGTAGATTCCAAAGGATGTGATTCAGCGGGGGGGGGAAGAGATAAGAAAGATGGGAAAGGTGGAAGAAAGTGTTTGAAATGTGGACCTTGATATTTCCCTTGCGCAAAAATAGTGAGAAAACGGAGCCATTGGCACTGAGCTTCAGTCTCTCCCCCACAGCAGATCACTTGCAGCCTGAACTTGAGTTGCACCCACACACAAGTGCGCTGTTTCAGTTTGGATTGCTGTGGGGGGTGGGTCTGACTCTGTCCCTGAAATGCAAATGAAAAATCACATTTCGCATTAAATACAGAAGCCCAGAAGTCTTTGTCCTCCCCCCTCCCCCCTCCCCGCCGCCCCCACTCTGCATTTCACCTTCATTGTTTTACTTCCTTTAAGGCTTCAAATTATTAAGAAAATCTTTGCCCAGGGGATGCCAGCTTTTAGCATCCACCTGCTAAGTTATTCGCCCATCCCCCAAGGTACTGGTCTGCTTCTCCAGCAGGTGTAGCTTGCAGCTGCAGCAGATTTCACCCAGCAGGGGACAGATGGAGGGAAGACAGCCATCACAGTGGGATAGACTTTAAAAAAAATACATGATCAGACCTTCATGGAGGCCTGGTAGGAAATGTGACATTGATACAAAAGATGCCAAGAAGGCAGGTGTCTTCCCTGCTTTATTATATGAGCAATTGTGGGATTTTTGTGTGGGGGAAGGGAATGTGGTTGGCATTCCACTTCATTCAATCAGACCATTTGCATCTAAGACATTTTTAAGTAACAAAGGTGAGTGTTCTTGTAGGACCACTTTTAGAGAAATGACAGAACCTTTAAAGACCTGGGTAGGAGCTTAGCTTTAACCATTATAAATTAAGTAACAGTGCAATTTATGAATTTCCACTAAGATTCACTTGATTCATCTGTGAAATGAGTGTATGGGAGCTAAAGAGATAGCATAGTTGTCTTGCGTGTATTCCTGGCACCATATGTGGTCCCATGAACACTACCAAGGCTCATTCCTGAGCATAGAACCAGGACTACCCTGAGCATCACTGGGTTTGCCCAAGTACCCTCACCCCGACACACACATCAAAATAAAATAAAATAATCAAATGGTAGTCTACCAAGGCTTCTCAAAGATTCATGTGTTTTCTATTCCCTAAGCCCTGTGCTGAGGTCTGGTCATGTGACTAACCCTTGTGTCAAGTGAAACAAAACTGTGATATTGGTGTCAGTGATTCAACTTAATCTTCAAGAAAAACAAAAGCAAAAACAAACTAAAAGCTTCTGGTTATGAAAGAAATTATCCTTAAACACAAAGACACCCTACTGAATGGGAGAAAATATTCACACAATAGTCATCTTGATGTTGGTGGGCCCTTTATGTGAGGCGGGGAGGAGAGGAGAGAGACAGTCACTTTCTACCACTCTGCCTCTGCCACCCAGGACCCAGGGTTTTGGGTCCTTGCCTCGAAGAAGGGAATTTCAGGAGTAAACAGAGCACTGAAGTACAACAGATTTTATGTGGAGGTTATTAAGAAGGGGAAGGAGGGAGAGACAGAGGGAGAGTAGAGAGTAACACATGCAAGAGAGAACCTGGGCTTCTCCGAGGGCAGAGAGAGCCCCTACACACATCCCAGACAGGAAAGTACACATCTCAAGGGGGGAGATGCAGATGACACATGTGCTTGGGCAACACATGTGTTCGACCACATGGACACAAGCAGCACATGGGCTCTGGCAGCATATGCTCGCCCTTCCTTTGTTCATGGTGCCCTTTATAGGGCTTTTCCAACCTGCCCCCACATGGGGTTTCTACCTAGATGAAAGTTCTTTGCTAGGAAGGCTGCCAAGGGGACTAGGGTTGGAAGAGGTGATGGTTTTCTTTGAAATTCCTTTCCTGGCCTTTTGTTTCTGCTGGAGCTTCTGTTGGAGTGGGGTCCAGCCTTCTCTGGGTCTGTTGCTGGCCAGGTGAAAGTCTTACCAAGCTTTAGTTCCTGTTTTCTGCAAAGTTGGCTATTTGCAACTTCAGGCTACTGATGTTATTACTTCCCAGGAAACTAATTGCCTTGTGGGAGGGGGACCTCCCTACCTGCCTGTCTACATCAATATGAGAAGGGCCTCATATTCAAGCTACCTGACTAAGAAACTCACAAAACTCAGTACTAATGAGCCTAATAAAAATGGGGGGAGCTGAAAATATTGGGCCAATGATCTGGCTGTGAAGTGAACCAGGAAGGGTTGTCTGGTTCACATCTGGCATTCCAGTCCTCCATCATACAACCACAAATGAACTAAACATGGCTTAGACTTTGGTATTAGACCCACCTTCATAAAATATTTTGAAGAAAATATAGACAAAACTTCTTCAAAGAAAATAAATAAATGGCCAAAGACATGGAAAAAAGGTGCTTAGTATTACTGAAAATCAAGGAATCAAATCAAAATAGTACATCACCTCACTCCTATGAGCATTGCTTATAACATAAAGGCCAAAGCACAAATGCTGGCATGGGTGTGAAGAAAAAGGAATCCTGATTCACGTTTGAGGGGACAGGGAGTATAAACTATCTCTATGCAAGATAGTATGACATTTTTCAAAAATAAAAATTAAAACTACCATATGATCTAGCTATTTCATAGGGTATCTATCTAAAGAACACAAAAATAACTAATTTTCAAATAATATATACAAATCTATGTTTATTGCAATACTATTTACAATGGACAAGATCTGGAAACAATCCAGTGCTTGATGATCTTTGTGAGTTTGTGTATGTGTGTGCAATGGAATACTACTCAATTATAAGAAAAAAGAAAATCTTTTCTTTTGATACAGTGTGGATGAAACTCTTTTGAGAAAGACAGTTATAGAATGGTCTCACTCATAAGTGATATATAAAGGAATAAAACAAGAAGTAGGCAATGTCCAGTGAAAAGATTCTTTTAGGATATAAGCACAGAACTGATTCCCAAGGTGAGGACAGGATGGGGAATGAACTGGACGGATACAATGGACAGTCTTGGATGGATACTGGTACTCTGATAGTGGGTGGGTGTGATGACATCTTCACTGTATCACTGTCATCCCATTGCTCATCAATTTGCTCTAGCGGGCACCAGTAACATCTCCATTGTGAGACTTGTTACTGTTTTTGGCATATCGAATATGCCATGGGTAGCTTGCCAGGTTATATCTCAAAAACACACAAGGCTCAACTTTTAACATTATAGTGATCTCTTATAGAAGGGCTTAAGGGCCCTTGGGTGAAATACAACAATTTTCACACTCTTTCCTCTAAGGAGACTTTTTTCCTAGCATTCTCAACAGATTTTTCATAACAAACAATACAGAATATATTATTTCAGTTCTGCTTTGGGGCAGGGATTGGGATGGAAACATCCAAAATATGGTGGTGGGATTGTTGTTTGAACATTAAATGCAATCAAATATTGTGAACTACTTTATAAAATAAAATATTTTGTACATGTTCTTATACCAAATGGCTGCTTTTATTGGCTCTTGCTATATTTCCATACTCACAGAAATGTTCTAAAGATAAGCAGTCCAGGTGGTGGAGGTAACTGAGTTAATTATGTAGATTGAATACTATCTTTAAGTCAGCACTCAAGCCCCTTCTCTTTGCCTCCCCTCACATTCCTCTTCCCGACTCCAGAACATTCTTATGGGGCCACAGCAGGAAAGTAGGGGGAATGTATCAAAAATAGCTCGCTGATTCCTGACTATAGTTACCTAAGAGAGAAACTGTAGATGTCTAAAGCAAATGACGCAAAAAAAAAAAAAGACGTAAGGTTAAGTTCTTGTTCCAGTTACACCGTTCAGTAGCTGAGATGAATCTTCAAATGTAACCGACTGCCCAGATAGTGTATTCCTAATGAAGAGAAGAGCCCTTACACCCTGGGCCTGTACTGAAGGCTGCAAACAATGTGAGAGGCAATACCTGTGTCTGGTCATTAACATGAATGCTTAAAGTATCCCTGAGGAATACCCTGCCACAGTGGCAGGGTGTGGGAGGTGGGGAGATGGGATTGAGGAGGCAGGTGGGAGGGATGCTGGGTTTATTTGTGGTAGAAAATGGGCACTGGTGAAAGGATGGGCTCTCGAACTTTGCATTAGGGAAACATGAGCACAAAAATGTATAAATCTGTAACTGTACCCTCACGGTGATTCACTTATTAAAAAATAAATTAATTAAAAAAAAAAAGTAACCCTGAGGTCACAGTGGCTAGGCCCTCCTGCAGGAGGCAGTATATTTAATCATTTGCTTTCGGTTGTAAAATGCACTCTGGAACCCAGGATTTTTCACACCCAACTATTGGAAGATGGAATAAAATAGTGCTACCATAGAAGCAGTTCTCTAAAGAATTTTGTTCCACAACAGAAGCCATATAAAATGAGAACAAGACTTTTTATAGGTGGCAATCTGAGCACTAAATCATCTAACTTGCAAACCCATCAACCTAGGCCAGGGAGGTAATCGCTCAGTGGCAGAGCACCTGCCTTGCATGTGCGAAGCCCTGGCTTCAATCTCTAGCCAAGAAGGAGAAAAAGAAAAAAAAATCATTTACCTCAAAAGAGGTTACAGGTAACTGTTTAGTACGTACTGTAAGAAACTTCCAGGTGGAAAAAACAGAGTGCCCGAAAACAGATGATTGGCTAAAGAAACTCTGGTATATTTACACAATGGAATACTACGTAGCTGTCAGAAAACATGAAGTCATGAAATTTGCATATAAGTGGATCAACATGGAAAGTATCATGCTGAGTGAAATGAGTCAGAAAGAAAGAGACAGACATAGAAAGATCGCACTCATATGTGGAATATAAAGTAGCTGAGAGGTACAAGCTTACAATGTTGCGATTCCTGGCAGACATTTCTCTGGACTTAGTTACTAAAATATTAAAATACAGAAATCCAAAACTATGCTGCTGCTAGTGCTGCCTCCTGACCTCATATCTCTTCATTCTCAGCAATGGAAAACAAATTACCTAATGCTTTCTTTTCAGCAGATCGACTTTAGGGGGGAGAAACTCCAAATCAATAATAGTGATTTTTTTTTGTTTAAATATTGAATGTAATCAAAGTAAAGTGAAAGTAAAGTGAAATTTACCAGTTACACATGCGGGGTGGGGGGCTGGGGAGGTGGGGGGGAGGGGGAGGTATATCATGATTCTTAGTGGTGGAGTATATGCACTGGTGAAGGGATGGGTGTTTGAGCATTGTATAACTGAGACTTTAACCTGAACGCTTTGTAACTTTCCACATGGTGAATTAATAAAAGAATTAAAAAAATTTATGTCAGTATGAGTATAAAATATCAGATTAATTTTGGCAAAAAAAATGCCTCTGTTCTACATTATTCCTTTTAAAAGTCCTCAAGCAAGATCAGTCTCTTTATTTAAAAGAAAAATATATATTTAATATTTCACATCTCTTCCTAATAATAGTTAACTGGGCATAGCATTGCACTATAGAACGGTCATCCCGTTGTTCATTGATTTGCTTGAGTGGGCACCAGTAACGTCTCCATTGTGAGACTTGTTACTGTAAAAAAAAAAAAGAAACTTCCAGGTGGGACCGAAAAATAAATAAATAAATAAATAAATAAATAAATAAATAAATAAATAAATAAGCAAAGTATACCCTGCATTCCCGTTATCTCTATATACTGCCCGAAACTGCCAGAAAATAGGCGTGCATGCTTCAGTCTGGTCACATCTAGCCCTGCTGTCCTCCACGTGGAGCAATCTTTGGCCACGTCTCCAGTAAGGTCAAGGCTCTAAAGCACCGTTTCTACAGGGTCAAGCCCGAAGATGCTCTGCACTTCCCAGGTCGGAAGGCAAGCGCAAAAGGCGGGCACGGGCATGGGCGCTGGCCTCTCCCCCCACCCCCTCCACCTAGTCCTGGGCCGCCCCCACCCGTGCTACGCACTGACATCTTACCTCTAAAGTATAAACATTTACATTCTTGTAACCCAATTTTCCCACTTGAAGAGAAAAAAATATATAATATACAGAATAGATCAGGCATCTGTCACTTGGTAGATGCTCTATCAAAATGGGTATAGGAACATCTACAGGCAGATGTCCTAAAGCTGGTTAGATAGTGTTCTAGTTTCTAGGTATAGCATAATTAAAAATTGAAACTGGTTCACTCAGCAAATATAGAATCTCTATTATGTATTGAATCACATTTTAGGTAAGTAATGAATGAGAAATCAATGCCATTTTAATCACTGGCTTACATTAGGGGATCCCCTTTTCTCTATAAACTAGCTCTATCTTTTTATCCATATTGACCATATGATACTCATCCTCTGATTTCATGTAATGCCTTTCTTCACCTACTAGGAAGTATTGCTTGAGGACAGGTATCAAATCTTAAAATTCCTCATACACAGTCATCAAGTATTATGTTTTCAAAAAAGTAAATTGTTGATTGAATTAAAAAAATTCTTCCTTAAGCAAATTTCTCTACTCTATGATTTACTTTCCTAATTTTTTGAGCATCTTGGTGAAGTGCAAAGAAGCTCTGCATTGAGCAATTATTTTTTTTGAAATACACTTCTTTAACAAATAGAAAATCATCTAAAATAACATCATGGTTTTGGAAGAAAGCTATATAAGAACCTTTGTTCCCAAGTTATCTAGTTGTTTGTGTAGAAAATGTGAAGAAAAAAAACCAAAATATCATCTGTAACTAATAAGCAATTATGACAAGGTTGTAAGCTATAGGTTAATACATAAAAGTCAATTGTTTTTCTACATCCCAACAATGAACAAATGAAATTTAAAGCATAACACTATTTGCATTAGCTCTAAAAGAAATAAAATATGTAGGTATAATCTTTAAAACTATGTTCAGGAACCATGAGAAGATAGCTACAAACTCTGATGAGCAATTATCTAAGAAAAACCAAATAAATGGAGAGATTCTATGTCCCAGGTTACCCTTAAGTGGTTATCTATTCCATGTTTGAAAATTACCCATCACCCACAACTGTCAGAGTTGATTACAGATTAGAGGTCCCCATGACTCTTCCTTCAGTTCTATCAATTTGCTAGAGAGTGCACAGAAGACAAGAAACAGTTGATTTTTGTTCATAAGTTTATTATTGAAGGATGTAATAAAAGATACAGGGGCATCAAAAGGAGTTGTATACTGTGTGGTACGTGGGGATGGGAAAGGGCTTTTGCAGCCTCAGTAGGCGCCACCAATCCCATCCACATTCCCAAGGAGTGTCCTATGTCCCACCCTTTAACTATTTATGAAAGAACCGTTATAATGGCAAAATTGACCAAAAAAATCACTGACCATTAACAATTGACTTAGCCAGAGCTAGAGGGAGGATGTGAAATTGAACTCCAGTTTTAAGTCTCTAATCAAATGGCTGCTCTCCTGCCAACCGGCCCCTACTCCTAGATGCTTTCTAAAGTTATCTTAGTGGCTAACCTTACAAAAGGCACCTTTAGGTTCCATCTGTGGCACTGCATATGGTCCTCTGAGCAGGGTCACACCATCAGCAATGATTCCTGAGCACAGAGCCAGGACTAAGCCCGGAGCACTGTTGGGTATGGTTCTCCACTACAAAATATATAACTATCTCCACTTAAAAACTTTCACTTGTTTTATAATCTTTATGCTAGAACAAGAGATAAGAACCTAATATATATACATTTCTTATTGTACATTGTAATATCACATTAGTATAATACTTTTCAATACAAAATGAACTCAATACAAATGATGTTAACAATCAGGTTTTGACGTTATTGTTTAAAGTAGAAAACATTTTCAATGCATCTTTCTAGTCAATGAATATCATACAGAAAACATTTGAATTGCCGGCTACATTTACACTACAAAAAGGTCTTTTAGACCATATACAAAGTTAGAGACGTGCCTTTTGCATCTTGTTTGATTATACCATTGCAGCATCTTTTAATGTGCCTCAAAGCTCCCTAGTCTTCTACCTTTACTTTGAACTTACGGCCGTTTTATTTTTCTTTTGGTTATGACTTTATTTTAATTGCATTTTGAGTGAGAAATAATTATGAGTCCCAAAAGGTTTGAAAGCTCAATTTTTTAAAATGCTTCAAAATATTGAGGCCTGAGAGACAGTACAGCGGGTAAGGTGCTTATCTTGCAGGCAGCTGACTGAGGTTCTGTCACTATAAAAAGAACAATGTTCCATATAAAAAATGGTTCTTTCTGGCCCATTTTTCACTGGCCTTTATCCATCTGTCATTAAGCAACTTCCTTAAGGATTTCTGGCAACTTTTTCCTACATTCTATTCTATGTACAAGCTGCATTTATCTACTTTTAAGTGAATGTTGATTATTGTAAATTTTCTTCCACAGTTCAACTAAAGCCTTTCAATTCAGCAAGAGACAGTTTCCACAGGAAGTCTTAGGAATTTGCAATTTTTTAAGGTCTACATGGAATCTCCAATGAAAATTAATATTTAAGAAGCATTTCCTTAGGCAATTACAGAGGAACATTTATTCCAATTTTTTTCTATATCATGGTCCCTAATTATTTTTCCCTCTGCCAGTGTTTGCAAATAAGAGACATGTTAATATTATTTCCATAAACATATTACAATTTTGAAGAGAAAAACTAAGATTTTTAAAAAGTCACATAATCTAATTATAATGCTTCCTTTTTTTCTCAATTATCCCTTTTCTTTCTCACATCCAAGGAAGTAGTTGATTCCAAGCAGACTGTAATTCGCAATTTTTAGATATTGAGATTGGAGACATTCATCAGAGACATTCCTAAATGGTTGTCAAATTTTGGCAAACCTAGATCTGTAAAAGAAGAAAAATATGCATAATTCATATATACACAGGAAAAGCAGTATCTACTCGCATCGCTGTGTGTGTTCACACACACACATACACACAATGCTTGAATAATCATAACTAGGAAAGTGGAACCTCTACCATAACAATATTTCCTGCCAACATTTGCCCCCAATCTAAGCTTAGTATTTAGTTAACTACCATTTCCTACTGCCTTCTCTCCCATCTTTAACACTAACTCTGACATAAAAATTCCTATCAGGTAAATGTGAGTTTCTTTCAAATTTGTAGTCCCTAAAGTTTGTTCTTTCTTTAACCAACTATACAAACTCACCAAAATGTACACTGTAAGGTTAAAACATTTTCGCCAATAGGGGATACCAGTGGTGACCTTCATTTGGAGGGGACTGCACCATCTTTTTGTGTTTGTTTTCTTTTTTCGTGTTTTGGGCCACACCCAGTGTGCTTAGAGTTTACTCCTGGCTCTGTGCTGAGGAATCACTCCATCCTTGGGGGTTCATATGAAATGTCAGGGATCAAACCCAGATTGGCTGCATGGAAGGCAAGGGCCCTAATCACATTGTTCCACTCCAGTGCAACCTCTTTGACATTCAGGCATAGAGCTCTTTGCTATAAAGGAAGTACTTTAAGAAATGATAGGACTAATATATTCAACTTAATGAATATTAATAAAGTATGTACTATAAGGATGTGATGGATTAAAAACTAAAAGTCAATAGCCCTTGGTTTCAAGATCTTAACTGCAAGAGTATGTGGGTGGGTCAGAAAAAAATAAACAAGGATTGAGATAGGAAATAGTTAAAAGGGGCTAGGGAAATAATTCTAAAATCAACTGTGTAAGCTCACGTATGCAAAGACTTAAATCTTTTCCATTGCATGACCCCCAACACCACCAGTGTGATCCTTGTAGCCACAGCACTGTTGGAGCTCAGCTGTACGTGGTCCCTAAGTCCTTGCATTGAACTGTAGAGCCCAGCTGAGTACTACCAGTTTTCTCTGGTCACACTGCATACTGCTTGGGATCACTGCCTTCCCCCACAAAGAACAAATTAAAGTATATACAATAAAATCAAGTGAGTTATAATCATTATTCTATAAATGAGGTTATAGGTGAGAGTGTTTGGAGGGAATAGAACTATCATCCGGGTCCTGCTTTAGCATCTTTTAAGAAAGAACAAACAAAAAACTCAGTCAGGGGAGGAGCCTTGAAAGCCATAGTTACTTAACCTGGAAATCAGGTACTGGTTCTTCCCTGTCCCCTTCCCATTCTCTCTAGACAGTAAAACTCATTCTTGGTGTTTTCTTAGCCCATGCAAATTCCAGCTTGCACTTGCCACATGCCAAGTGGAACTGTCGCTGGAACAGCACACATTTTTAACAAAGATTTCATATATTAGGTGAATTAGGTGATTTAGTAGATTTAATCCGTTAATGAACTCAATTCTAAAATGATTTTACTTTAGAAATCAAGGAGTAAAGGTTTCACAAATTATTTCCAAGATTCTCATTTTTAAGGTGCAAATAAATTTCCTGGAGAGATAATAGAAAAAAAGAAAAATTCTGAGAAATTTTTATTCAGAAGAATTGACATATGAATCCATAATGTTGCTTGTTTTTGTGATTTGGGATGCACCTTGGCAGTGTTCAGGGTTTATTCTGACTCTGTTCTCAGGAATTGTTTCTTTAAGTGCTCCAGAGACCATATGGTGTTCTGGGGGTTGAACCTGGGTTAGCTTTTTGCAAGACAAATATAAAATCTGTAGGATTTTTTGTTCATTTTTTAAAATAATCTCTTAGTTGATTTGAAAACAAATAGTTCCCATGCCATGTTTTGAGAAATTCTGCCTTCACTGCAGATCTTCCTAACAAGATGATACTAGTCCTTCAAGTGAATTGTATATATTTATCCTAAAACCCAAAAGAAGAGATTTATACCAAAAAAAGTATGTTCCGCTGTTGAAAGTGAGTTACAAAGTAACTATGAAAATCTTTTGTTCATTACTGCTTATTCCTGTCTTGACTTGTGCAACAACCCAGCTCAAAAAGCTGTTTATACATGGAAAACTGTACTTAAGATTGGGTGAGGTACGTGTCAGTGTCTCTGCCCAGACCTGGCCATGACTTGTGGGTAAAAGGAGAGACAGCAGCATTAATTTGCAAGTGCTAAAGAATGGAATGCCTCCGGTGATTGTAGAACCCAATCTTTTTCTCTGATATTAAATAATATGTTGCATTATCAGTCCATCTCCCCCTTAAGTGACCCCCACAGTCCTATCTCTGCTTGAGCACACACACATACACACACACACACAAACCTTGGAAATTAAAGGAAGCATCACTCACAGTGTCAGTAAATCAATACTGGCTGGAGCCATACACAAAATAAATCTACACTAAACCCCACTGCGATATTCTAATTAACACAATTTCATAAATAGAGCAACCATTTCAAGAGCAAAGGGCCGTAACTGAATTTGAATTATGGGCCTCAGTCTCCAAGCTATGGAAGTTGGCCTCTGGCAAACATATTGAAGTGAATGTAATTAACACAATCTATCTTGCAAGGAGAAGGTGCTTTGCAGGCCATTAGAAATTCTGTCAGCGTCTTACCCAGACCCCAGTAGCCCTTTGAATTGCTCTGAATGATGGCAGTTCAGGACACCAAAAGATAGTTAAAAGAGTGAGAGATGGGAAAGGTATTATGGTGTGGAACTGAGATCATTTCACAGGCAGCTTGCCAGTTATTTGGAAAACTGTGAGATAAAAGTCTCCTAATATGAGGCACTTATGAAATTCAGTCCCACGCGTCTCTAAAAAATTTAAATTCATATAATTTCCTGTTATTCTGCTTAAAAATTAATCTTTTCTGTTATGATGTAAGAATTTAGGAGACAGAATAATATTACTATTTGATTTTTGCTGTAATGAAAGATAGTCCTGAGGAAAAATGATCAGGATCTTTCTTGTATTTAGTCATTGTCATCTATTACTCAGTAGAATAGATGACAACTATTACTCATTCTCAATTGCCAAATAACTGTCATTTTTGTCCTGACAATGATAATAAAAGCAATACTTACTGAACATAGGAAGAAAGCTTGAAATAGCTGATGAGGTTATGAAAGAATAATTTGACAACACCTTGGATAGGAAAGAGAAAATATTTTTAATTATTTAAAAATGACCAAAATTGGAACAAAATACAGAAATCAGAGCAATAACTTGAGAAATTACTACTTACAAAAAATAGTTATCATCAAAGAGCCTGTGAAGACATTAGCTAATATTCCTCCCAGAAACCATCTGAAACGACAGGATTGCTCAGGATTAGCAAATTATACATTTCTAATACATGAGATATTCTTTTAAACTGTCATCTGTCCAGAAATTTCATTCCTAATTATTTATGCATTAAAAATAAAAGCATATGCCCCAAGCGAAAAGATGTGTGTAGCAATACTATTTAGTTAAAGGGTAAACAGAACAATGCCCTTCAACTGCTAAGTACGCACAATTTATCAGTGGCATATTACTCAAGCATTAAAAGGAATATAACAGTGATCCACGCTGCACTATGGATGAACCTTGGAAACATTATACTAAGCAATTGAAGCCACACATCAAAAGTCACTCCCTATAAATTCCATTTACGGCAATTCTCCAAACAAGGCAGGTCCACAGAAATAACAAGTAAATTGGAAGGAACCCAAGGCTAGAGGGATGTGGATGTGGGCGTAACTGGTAATGTTTACAGTGATGAAAATATCTTTTTTGGTGATGAAATTATTCTCAAAATAGTGGTTATAGCTTCAGAATCTTTGGACTATACCAAAAGACAGAATTAGGATTACTTTTTTTTTTCAAAAAAAATCATTAAAACTAAACTTTCAAAGTATATTTGAATAGTCTTTTGAATGTTATTTCACACATGTACTAAAGCATGCAGAGCATGATTTCTAGGAAATGTCAAAGAGGACATGCAATTTTATTTCGGTGGAAAGCGTCCAATTGTCCAATTTAGGGATTTTAAACTGTTTGTACTAAAGAAAAATCTGGCCTATGTAGGGAGTTTGCCTTGCATGAGGCCGACCCAGGTTCTATTCCTCCGTCCCTCTCGGAAAGCCTGGCAAGCTACCGAGAGTATCCCGCCCACACAGCAGAGCCTGGCAAGCTACCCGTGGTATATTCAGTATGCCAAAAGCAGTAATAAGAAGTTTCACAATGGAGATGTTACTGGTGCTCGCTCGAACAAACCAATGAACAATGGGATGACATTGCTACAGTGCTATTGCTTATAAAATTGCAGCGAAAAAATTAAACATTTGGATTTTTGTCATTCTTTTGGCTTATTATATCAGAGTGGACATTTAAAAAATATTAATACATTTATTATTCTTATGTTGAAGATAAGAATAGAGGTAATAAATAAAAGTAGAAAATCTTACCCTATTGAAGTTGTTAAAAATATGATAAATAATCTTTTAAAAAACATTTTAAAAACTTTTCTTAGGGGCAAACAATCCAGGAGATAAGGCACTAGCCTTGCATGCGCCTAACCCCAATTTGATTCCAGGTGCTGCATATGGTCCTCCACACACCCCCAAGGAGTTATCCCTGAGCACAGAGCCAAGAATAAGCCCTGAGCACCACGGGGTGTGGTCCAAACCCTCCTGCTCCCCAAATCATTAAATAAAGTAAACTTGTTTCCTCACTATATCATTCCACTGGGCCCTTTTTATGCTAATGTGTATTATGATCCTTAAATATAGAGGATGATACTCAAATGCAGAGTATGTAATGCAGAATTTTGCACATTTATTTTTAACCACAGAATCTCCCCCTTTCTTCCCTTTTGTTCTTTCAGTCCTTTCTGATTTAAAAATACTTTTTCAAAACTAATAATTATCTGTGAAGCGTATTTTAAATTACTGATTCACACTGGGTCTAGTACATCTCAAGCAATGAAACCCAGGACTTTGTATTTAAAGCGCCACTCCTACACGAAGACTTTGGATCCTCGAGAGAGAATACCAACTCAAGAGCTTGGGAGCAAGTAACTCTTTCTGACCAAATAATGAGCACCAAAAAGACCCAGGGCTACTTCATTTATCCCTGTTTCACTAATTCAACAAATACGTTGAGCCTTTGGCACTGGGCTACAGGAGTGAAGGAGACATAATGCCTCTGCTCCTGGGGATCTTCCATTCATACAGGGTCAGATCATTAAGGTTTCAAGAACAGAACTTACAATGGTTCCGGTGGGGTAAGTGCTCTAGAGAAGAATCCCCAAGATGTATGTGCTAGACAGGGGATGCTATTTATGGACAGGGGTTGTCAGAGATGATTTTTCTGCTGATGACATATTTGAAGAGATTCCAGATATAAGTAAAGGCACATATTAGGAGCATTTATCTAAACCATTATGCTAGGCAGAGTAAGCAGCAACTACAAAGACACTGAGGAACCAGTGGGCTTAGCACAGAAGGTATTTGGTCACTGCCCTGGGGACCTGAGCAAGGAAAGACAGGAAGGGTGCTTGCCTTGCATGCTTTGTACCAGGTTTGATTCCTGGCATCTCATATGGTTCACTGAGTACTGCTAGAGGTAATTTCTGAGCACAGAGCCAGGAGCCTGAACATTGCTGAGTGTGCATCCGTTCCCTTCTCCCATCTCCCTCCCCCCCCCCCAAAGTAAAAGATATGGTAGGAAGACTGGGCAGAGAGCAGAGCAGAAACATGTCTATAATCAGAGAAGAGTATTTTGTGCTCTGATACCAGGCTGCCAGACAATAAAGACTTTAAATAAGGGTCTAAAACTGTAGTGAGAAGAATGGGAAGACCCAGTGGAGACTCCAAATCCCCCACTGAAGATTTCAAATTGCTCTTGGAGTTCAGGCATACTGAGAATCTCAATAACAGGAAGTCACTGGAGAATTAAGCAAAGCAGGACATGTTGTAAACTCCAATCCTAATCACTAGCAACCCCCTGGCTTATATGTGCTTTGAGAGACTGTGAGGGGAAGGATGCAATTGCTAAAGAGGCATTTGCTATGGATAAGCAAATGAACACATCTTAACCACAGAGCTACCTAAAAACACTTTGTGGAATAAGTTAAGAAAATTAATCAATTGTAGCTTCATTAATTATGAAACACAACTGCATAAAAATAAAGCCTGAATCTGAGTAGGAGATATCTCAAGTGGAACAAATATACCCAGCATGAGGGTTTGCTTAGGGGAGCCTGAGTAGTGGCCCTGCCCTGCCCCTATAGCACTGCCAGGTGTGGTGTTGATGACTCCTTGGAAACACTCCACCAGGCCAAGCATTGCTGGGGTTGACTTCAGACATAATACCCTGAGAGCCACTGCAAGTAATGCCTGAAAGAATAAAAAGATAAATATTATCTGTTACCTTGCACATGTGGAAATGATTAAGCATGCAATCAGCAGAATTGTTTGAAAGGAGACCTCTCGCCACAAACTGATTTCTAATAGAATAAAAGGAAAACAAATTAATTAGACATCACTACTGAATAAATAGTTTTAGAATAAAATCATATTGAAAATTCTATTCCATACATGCTCTGATACACACGTTTGCAAACATATATCTGCCCAAGCAATTAGTCACATGAAGAAAATTATCAGCTGTGATACAAAGCTAGTCATTCATTTACTTTCTACAAATAATCAGCTCTATCATTTAAAAATAAATAATTATTCTATGTAAAGTTTCAGACTTCCTTTTATTTTATTTTAATATTGAACAGAGTCTGTAGAATTTATGCTGATTTCAGAATCTAACTTTGGTTAGGATAATGCTAATAATAAAGCCTGAAATTTGTGGAGTACCTTATAATTCACAAAGAGCTTTCACACATCAGTTCATTTAATCAACACAGCAAACTTATGAGAATTCTGCATATGAGAAGGTCAAGGTTGAGAAAACTTATTATATTTGCCTAAGGTTGCAGAGCTATGTTACTGCAGTTAAGATTTTAAAAGCTGCATCTAGTCAGAACATAATGTTTCATTGGAAATAGGCCAGAGAAAAAGAATTGCAGCAACTTTATATATGGGACTTTCTGAGAGAGAGAGAGAGAGAGAGAGAGAGAGAGAGAGATCCTGAATTATTTATCCTTGCATTATTGCTACCAATGAACTATATTAGTGCTGTGGAAATGACTGCATACTCTCCAGCAGAACTTGGAATGGGTTAATAATTTGAAGGTGTTTATTTTTTCTATTTATGGACTGAAGCAATAGCACAGCAGGTAGGGCATTTGCCTCGCATGGGGCTGACCTGGGTTCAATTTCTTTGTCTCTCTCGGAGAGCCCAGCAAGCTACCAAGAGTATCCTGCCCTCCCACTTGGCAAAGTCTGGCAAGTTACCCCTTGCATATTCGATATGCCAAAAATAGTAACAAATCTCAATGGAGACATTATTGTTGCCCCTTGAGCAGATCAATGAGTAATGGGATGACAGTGCTACAGTGTTACATACTATGAGTAAAGTTAACAAAACCTGCTTAATCTGTAATGTGTTCGGAATACTAAAGATTGGCAAAGCAAAACAGCAGTTGTGAATAATGTCACTGCAAATGCACAGTGTTTTTTGAAAACTGTAAATTAAATAAACTATTGTAGTTTCCATTGAACAGTCATTCTTCTAAAGTGTATTTCTGTTTTATTCTTCTCTGATTTTTGTGGAATTCAGAGAACATTTGCAATTTGAGAAACTGCAAAGATCATCAGACTTGACTTGTGAAGGTACAAGTTATGTGAGTTTGTATATGTTCATGGAGTCACTCCATTAGTAGCTGCTTATGTAATATCTATTCTGGCTTAACAAAAGTGGAACTTCAAAAAGCTCTCCTTGGTTCTTCTACCTCCTCTTTGGCCCTTACTTGCTGTCTCTAAAAGCCTGTTACACCTCATGCATATCTCCATGATATGCATGATATCCACTTTTTCAAGTGAATTTAAAATTCTGTCTTATTTATCTAGACTACAAACTCACTGAGCATTTCTGGTGTCTATTTCCTGCTATACAGTGGCAGTATTTGCCTTGGGGAAATCATTTCTTCCTCCTGCAATATAGGGTTGAGGTTGGGTGAGCAATTTCTTATTATCATTTGGATCTTCACAGATTTCTGAGACATAGCACCCAACCTCCAGGTACTTATAGTCTGATGACACAGACACAACCATGCACGAGAAATGAGGGCATGAGAGGAGAGCTCTGTGTTCTAGGAGGACTCAAAGAAGGACCACTTAACACCCCCTCCTAAAGAAGGCACAAGGTGGGCTACCTATGGGAGGTGATTGGAATCATGGTCCCAATCACCTAAAAAACCGCCTAACAGTGGTCTTCAACCTTTGAATACACTAGACCAGTAAAAATAGGAAATCTAGTTAGTGTTTCTAAGGCAGAAATTGAAAAATATTCATAATAATATTCATATAGTGTAGCTATATGATCCAAGTGTACTAGGTGTTAAGTGGTACATATTTGATTTTTTGTAAAATAAAAAATGAAGTCCTGAGCATCTCAGGACTTACCCAGGCTCTTCACTCAGGGATCATACCTGGTGGGCTTAGGAGACTATATGAGGTTCTGGAGATTGAACCTGATTTGACCGTATGCAAGGCAAATGCCCTACCTGCTGTACTATCTCTCCAGCCCCAGTGGCACCAGTCTGTCTGAGAATTATTTTTTGAAAAATCACTGGTCTAAATGACAAAACCTATTCCATTAGCTGTCCTAACACCTAGAACGTAATAAAAAGAAAAAGTACAAAGCAACAAGAATGACAAACATTCTTTAAACAATTATTGCATAGCTGATTAGGAACAAAAAAAAGGAGTAGAATATAATTGTCTTTGAGGTTATAAGATGGGTGGTCAGTGACATGAATATTTTTGATTTTGTGAGGAAAGTAAAGAAAAGCTTTTTATTTAAGCTCAATTTATCAGAACCTCACATTGTTTTGAACCTATAAGGACACAGTATGTAAAGTACTTTTCATGATTGATTATAGTCATTCCACATAGGAATTAAGATTATTTCCATTTTCAGATGATAATGGCAAGTCTTAGAGATTTATGAATTACAGTTAGCAATTGGAGAGCTCAGGTTTGAGCCTTGAAAAGCTCTGTATATAGATGATAAATAAACGTTATTGAACAAGAGACTATGAGACATGTTTGTCAAATTTATTTCAGATTTACTCCTGAAGGAAAATACCAATGTCTTTCTATCTATTTGGGGCCTGTATGGGGCACACCCAGTGAATACTTAGGAGTTATTCCTGGCTTTGCAGTCATAAATGACTACTGATAGTGTTAAGGGGCACCATATAGGTTGTCCATTAAATTCAGGTTGGCCACATGTAAGGCAAATCCTCCTGCAGCTATACCTTCTATCCAGCCCCCATTCTACATTTTGACTTTTCCTCACTAGATGCATAGCACTAAGTGGTCTTTTAAAAAAATTCTCTGTTTTTTTCACTTCTTTCTTTATTTTTATCTTTTCCCTATTTTTTTGTTCATGGAATATGTCAGGGACATAGCAAAATATAAAAATAAAACAACTGCGTATGCACTACCAGATTTATAGAAGCTCAAAATTTTGCTAAAAGTCTTCAGGTTCTTAAAAATATAAGTCAAATGTTACACATACCATCTTTCTGATGCCTGTAAGGTGACTCGAAGATGATCACCGTCCCTGTGAATGGACACATGAACACTGGCAACACCCCACCCTCCTTTTCTCAAAAGGATTTATACTTGTTCTTATGTGGACATTAGAGATCTCTAAATCATTGTCTAGCTTAAAGGAAGAATCAGTTGGGTGTGACAACTTAAAGAAAAATCTCACCTGAATGATCCGAAAGATTCCCTTGGAAGTGTTCAGAAGCCCTAGCCTGAGACTGAAGAGCTGTGTTGTGGGACTTTTCTTCGGGAGTCTGAGGCCAGGTGTGGCCAGAAGAGGAAGCCTTCACACATTCTGCATTCAGCTGCTCCAGTTCATCTTCATTAGTCAACGAATAGTCAAAATCACCTCCTGGAAAACAAAAAATATGTGTGTAGGAGTGGGAATACTCAATAATCAGGTTAGCTAATAATCATAACAGTAGTAACACTAGTACATTCTTGAGACAAGATGGAAAATGATGCTCTAGATAAGATGGTATTTCAATTTTCCCCATGTTGAAGATGAAATGGAACTTCAGATCAGAGACAATCAAAAGATTGAGAAATGCATATTTGGTGAACAAGTCAATACCAATGACATTAAAACAAAATGACTGTGGCCTCTAGGTTGGCTTAGCAGCAAAGTCCCTGCCTTGCACATGAGGCTGCTAGTTTAATCCCACATGCTTCAAGCAAGATCTCAGCAACAATGCCAGTTGGGATCCCCCACTCCATACTGAAACATGTGTGACCTGGGCACACTGCAACCAAAATGTGCACAGCACCATGATGAGAGAGTTCAAACACTGGCAAGTACATGTCTAAGTTCCATAGCCAACTGTTCAAGCACACAACCTAGTACTGACCCCCCACTGGATCACAACTAAGTGTGGGCCAACACAAGTGTGTGAGACCTCCTGTTATTGTAACAACAACAGGAAGGAGAGGGGAAGAGGGGTTGGAGATGGAGACAGGAGGGGAGGGAGAGGGAGAAAGAGAGAGAAGAGAGTTATGAAAGAATAAGGAAACACTGAAAGTTACTCTACCCAAATGAATGTTGGATATACACCACTAGGCAAAAGTTTCTTAGAGATAGGGGGTCATTTCTCAGCTTCATGGAGGATAAAGCTGATCTGAGCTTAAACCATCAAGAGAGGAAAATGTCTTTGTGACAATTAATAAACAGGAACACTATTGAAGTGGGGCCAGGAGACTAGGAGAGAGGATGCATGCACAATCAACAAACTGCAGGACCTTACATCTCTTATTGTCATGCTGTTTCCCCACATCAGTGGAAGAAAGGTGACAGCTTTACTTAAAAGACTTCCGAAGACTATGTAAGTGGGTCAAACTTAGTATTAAGAGGAAGTACATGTCAGCTTTTCCATGAGACTGCACTTACCAAATTGCCTTTTTGCTGGTCTCAGTATACCCTTTGGGTTAGTGGTTTCTTGCTTGAGAGTAGTAACCTCCCACCAAGAGGGTGGGCCAACTCTACCATGGTATTGGCCTCTCACTAAATCTGGAGACTAAGCCAATTCATTTGAATTTTTGCCCTAAGGACTTTCTGCCAACCTCTGGGTTCACTCCCACCATCCCACCCACAGCTTTGGTCTCAGCAAAGCAGTTTGCATAAGCATCCTGCTCATTGCCATAGAGAAAGGAAGCATCAGATAGTAAAATGTGCAGACCATCCAGTAAGGACCTTACTGAAAGGAGATTCTGGGCCATGTTCTTTGCAGCAGTGCTCACAAGAGTCAAGATACCAAAATGGCCAAGGGCTCATATATATATTTGAATGGGTAAAGAAGATCCTGACAAAAAATTTCAACATGTATACCCAAAAGACTTTTCTTGGGTGATATAAGCTAGGCAATTGAGGAAAAATGCCAAAGAGTTCTAAAACAGTCTAACTCAGAGAATGAGGAATTATTGTTCAATGGCTAGTTTCAATTTTAAGAGATTAATAGGTAATTCCTATAGGTCTCCTTACAACATAATAGCTATACTTAACAGTATGGTATTTTGTGCACGTTAAGATTGGCTAAGGGGGACAACTGAAAGTCGGATGAGAGGGTTTTATTTATGAAAGTTTTTTTTAAATAGACTATGTTGAATATTAAAAACATCATGCAGGATTTTCTAATGTAATAAATGACCCCAAGGAGGGAAAACACAACAAATCTTAACATAAAATAATTAACAAGACTTTTATCTCTAAGAAGACAGAATTCGTCCCCATTCACCTTTTTTCCTAACTGATATTTAGTTTTTCCTTGATTATGATAATAAATGAGAGGTTCATAAGACAGAAAATTTTCCAGCAAATAACCCTTTTGTATTGAACTTGGAGATACTCATTTCATTTTGTTCTCATTTTTTAAGTTCAATGTAGTTTACTTCAATTCAAAAAGGTAAGTTGTTCTATTTTCATATTCTTGCTTATAAAGTGGCCATGGATGTGCTAGAGAAGGAAAAGTAACAGCACTTATAAATGTTGACAACATATAGGACAGTAGTGCTAGAGAAAACTGTAGATTTTAAGTAGGGTGCCTTGCCTAAGGTCATCCTGTCTTTCTTTCATAAGTCTTTTAGAAATAGAGCGGAAGTCCTGCTCAGCCCTCTGTGCATGTATCCACTAGCCGCTTTCAGTATGACTCACAGGCTCTGGGAATGTGTCCTGAATTGCATTATTGGGGTCTGGGGAACTGCTAAATGCCACAGATACAGAATGAATTGCAATTGATGAAGAAGGTGTCTTCACAGCTGTGGAAGGGGTGAAGTAAGGATAAACAAAACAGGCAGATAGGCACACACAATCCCGCTTTTGACTAAAAAATGAAGCAAGAGAAAATTGGGGAAAGTAATTTTGATTGCAAGAATTACTCAGAGAGAAAATAGCAAAACAATTTAATTTTGAATTATTCTTGAGTCCTCTAACTAGGCAACATTTCCAGAGAAAAATTAATTGATGATAAAAATCATGGGGCCTTGAATGAATCTGGAAAACAAGAAGTCTGGGAAGATTTGATTACTCTTGACAGCAGAGATGAACAGTTCCAAAGTCCTGTGTGCACCCAAATTGCCAAATTACTGACTTTGGAGTAGGTGGTATGATTTGCTAAATTTAGAAGATATTTGGAAACAAGGGGAATTTTAACAGGATACCTCATGCATGCACAAGCATTGCTGTGGTCCAGTTGCTTTAAAATTGTTTGGACATATCTCAAAGAAGTAGCTGTGAGAAAATCAGATGTTAATCTCCAAATATATGAAACCTTGCCTTTGGAACAATGATTCCCAACATGTAGTCATTTGAGCATCCGTTTCTTGATCTTTTTTTTTTTTTTTTTGCTTTTTGGGTCACACCCAGCGATGCTCAGGGGTTACTTCTGGCTTTTCACTCAGTAATTACTCCTGGCGGTGCTTGGGGGACCATATGGGATGCCGGGGATCGAACCTGGGTCAGCCGCGTGCAAGGCAAACGCCCTACCCGCTGTGCTATCGCTCCGGCCCCCATTTCTTGATCTTTTGACTTAACTCAGATCCCACTGTTAAATGTTTACTGTTTAATGTTGTCTTCAAATTATGTCATTATATCTTTAAAATACACCTTGTAGAAATCCTTAAAATGCCCTTAAGTGAAAGTAAACCTAACAATTAGTACAAAATACATATGGCCTAATTTATTTATTAGTTTTGGTGACATGGTTACAATAGCATTAAGGTTTATGGTATTGATGTGCAAAGTTACTACACCCCATCATGACTAAAGTGCCTGTGCCCCTTCACCCCATCCCTATGTCACCTCTACTCCAAGTTTTATTCCCTCCATTCCTCTTCCTTCTATTAATCAGTATTGTAATCCAAGGCCAAGGGGTTTTATATGACTTTATTTTATCTATATTACAGACAATTATAGCAAAACGTTCTGCTACAGTGGTATGCCATTTGTGGGAAGGCACACCCAGTAGTGTTCAGAGCTCTAGGACTCTGTATTCACTCCTGGCATGCTCTAGGGTCTAAACAGGGTGCTGGAGATTGAACCTGGATCGGTTGTATATATGCACCAACTACTGTACTATTTATTCCTCCAGCTTCCCAACCCACTCAACTTTGTGACTTCCTCACCTGACCTCTATCTTCTTCCTCACCCTATCCTCTATCTCATCACCCTTTTGCTCTCTACATGAATCTCCTAAAGTTGGTTCCTCCCTCAGACACACTTTGGATATCTAATTTGAATGTGTGTTTTCAGAACTGCACTTTAAAAAAAATTACAAATAAGCACAGTTAGATTTTTTAATGGTCTCCTGAATTTTTAGGTTAATGCTGCAGTGTTCTGGAAGCATCTTAACACATTAGCAAACATTAATTTGTAACTGAAAAGAGATTTTCTCTGTGTTTCAGAAGCTGACAAGAACCATGGAAAGGAAATTTTTAATGCATTCGATATATCAGCATAAACAAGTCGCTAGCAGCACTACCAATGAGAGGTAGGGCTGCTTTAAAAATAACAGGAATCTAAAATAGGCAAATCTGCAGACACAGAAAGTATACTAATTATTGTCAGAGGATGAGTGAGAGGAGGGGACAGGCAAGGAGGAATGAGTATTCTGAATACGGTGCTTCTCTTGGAGTTGATGAAAATGTTCTGCAATTAGAAAAGTGGTCATAGTTGCATAACTTACTTTGTGAATATTTTATAAACCATTGAATTCTACATATCAACTTTATACCTCAACTAGGGGCCAGAATGATAGTACAGTGTGTAGGGAACCTGCTTTACACATGGTTGACCTGGCTTCAGTCACCAGCACACATTAAATTCCCCAGAACTGCTAGGAGTCATCCTTGAGCACAGAGACAGGAGTCAGCCCTGAGCTGGATATGGCCCACAAACAAACAAAACACGTATATTTCAATTTAAAAATGACTGTTCTTTATTATTGTGGGTTTTGTGACAATCAGCTCTTATGACATAGATTTAAGTATCTTTTTTCCCTCAGCTAAATCTTTCCTTTTTTTATAAAGTAAGGAAGTTTTTATAGAAAGATGGAAGGAAGAAGTACATTTTGAGCGAGAACACAGGCTTGTACAGATTAGTGATAGGCCAGCAAAAAAACATCGAGACAAATAAGTGAGATATGTGTTCAAGGGAGATACATGGCTTGCAGGGCAAGCCTAAACCTTTTTTTAAATTTTGCTTTTTGGGTCACACCTGGCGATGCACAGGGATTACTCCTGGCTTTGCTCTCAGGAATTAGTCCTCGAAGTGCTCAGGAGACCATATGGGATGCTGGGACTTGAACCCAGGTTGGCCGCGTGTAAGGCAAATGCTCTACCCACTGTACTATCGCTCCAGCCCCCTCCTTTTTTTCTTTTGGATCTAATATGTGTTGAGTGATCACTATTTACTGTGCCAACTTGTCAGGGATCATAGCATTTTATTCTTTAATTCCTACAGGATATCCTAATTCTTTTTTTTTTTTTTTGCTTTTTTTGGGTCACACCCGGCTATGCACAGGGGTTACTCTGCACTCAGGAATCACCCCTGGCAGGGGACCATATGGGATGCTGGGATTCGAACCTGGGTCGGCCACGTGCAAGGCAAATGCCCTACCCGCTGTGCTATTCCTCCAGCCCCTAATTCTTATTTTATATAAAAATAAATGTAGTGTCCAAGGGGTTAACAAACTTGTCCATCAGTTTAGGCCAGAAAATGTTGCTTCAGGACTTGAATTTAGATCCATTCAGCTTAAAGCTAATTTTCCTTATCCTGTCTTCTAAGCCTCTATGATTAGCAGAACTTTTCATGTAGTTAGTCAAATTAAACATGAGTTTTCTTTATGTCTTCCGCTTTCTCATCACTGCACTTCCTTCATCATAAACATATCAATGGTACCTTGAAAAGTATTCCTGAAATCTCCTCTCTAGTGCCAGAACTACTTTCCTTCATGTGCCTATTGGTTTCAGTTGACTCCAAGCTCCTAGTAGTACTGTCCGTCCAGTTTTCATTTCATATTGTTGGAAAGTAATTTTGAACATCCAAACATGGTTACATCATTGCCTCGTTTAAGAGTCTTAAAAATATGCTTAATATATGAGATGAAATACAAACTTCTCAACATGACACAAAGCTTTTATCAAATATCTTCATTCTATATGTTTAGGCTCCTCCTCCCTCCCTCCCCCACCATCCCCCATCTCCCACCAATCTTTTCCTCTTTCTGCTATTTTGTCTTGCCTATATATCCTGGCTATTTTCATAAGACAACTGCCCCCACCTCCCGCTGACCCCATGAAGGATATTCAATTTAATTAATCAGGCTTTCATATAGGAATTGTTTACACCTTTAAGAAACACTTTTTTTAAAAAAATACATTTACATTCACTCCCTTCAGTTGGGCTGACTTTGGTGAAATCATTATGGTACTATAAGGTTTCCTGGTTTTGATGATGAATAATTCAGTTTCCTGGTTTTGATGATGAATAATAGTTGAGCAAGTTTTTACTAGTGGATAATGTTGAATGAAAGTTATGCATGCCATGCCCTTTCCACAGTATTTTTAACAGCTTGTGGATTTGTATTTCTACAAACTAAAAAGCTTTTTAAAATTAATGTATTTGAATTTTCTGCTCTGAAAGCCAACTGAGAAAAATAAAACAGGAGGAACTCTATACCTTAGAATTATATATTATATTATTATATGACTTTTCTTTCTTGCCCTTTGGGTGGGAGTTATAAAGTATAAGCAGCAATTTAACCTGAATGTAGAGCTAAGATTGGCTCTCCAGACTAAACAGACCCAGGTTGAATTCCAATTCTGCTGTTTTATAAACTAATAAACATAGATAAGTCACTTAACCCTGAATGCATTTCATCATAATTACAATACATATGGCAAGACCTACATCCTAAGTGTTTTGAGATATTTAACTAATAATATACGTAAACAAGGAAAAATAAAGAAGATATCAGGTCTTATATTATTAACTTTCCTTTTTCTCTTGGTTCACATTAGCAAATCCGGGTTGAAATGTGTTCAAATTCCTACCGCTCCTCACCTTTACTCTGCTATCATCTTAGTCCAAACTACTATTATTTACTGCCTGAATTACTTCAATAATTTCTTGAATGATTTCCTTGTTTCTGTCCCTTCCTACCTTCTATCTAATCTGAACACAGCAACCAGAAAAAGACTGTCAAAATATAAATGGAATCATCTTAACCCCCCTCTTCAAAATCCTTTCACTGAGGAGAATGCAGAACCTTTATTAGACTCTCCACAGCTTTCTTCTCCCTCACTTGTTCCAAACCTGAAAAACCTCTAGTTGAAACTCTGTGCACTTACGTTTACCTCCCCTAGAGGTTTTGTTTCCAATTTTTAAAAAATTCTCTGAAATCATTCTCAATGAGGCCAAGCTAATCATCTTATTTAAAGCTGAAACCTCCAATATTTCTTCCTTTGTTGGTCTCACACTTATTACTGCTTTTCAGCTTGATATGCAATTTTACTTATTGCCTATCTTCCCCATCAAGGAACCTAGATTCATTGAAAGCATGTAGGACCATTTGGGAAACTGAGAATGGGTCACTTTGATCAGAATCAGATACATGTAAAAGGAAGGTAAAGAACAAAGCTGGAGGGATTGGGGACATAGCTCCATGCCAGAGAACATGCTTTGTGTGTGGAATGCCCAGGTTTGATCTCCAGTACCCCTTGCAGAGTCCTGATCACATATGCCTTCCCACTAGGAAAATAAAAACAATAAACAATAAACAAAAACCAGCTGGAGACAGGGCCATTTCCATGGTTATTTGATATGTGCAATCCCATAGGTCTCCATTAAAAAGCCTCAGCCTTGGTTAAGTGCTCAGCTGCTGCCACTTGAAAATCTTAAACATTTTTTAAGAAGGGCCCTACACTTTATTTTCACTAGGCCCTACACATTATGCAGCCAATTCTGGTTGGAATAGAAAAATATTCAAGGGCCTCGTATGCTGTGTGAAGAAAAAGTGACAAGGCCACATTTGTGTCTTAGGATGTGTAGCTCCTAATTTAGAAGTTTGAGTGGAGAATCTGGAAATATTATGTCAGCTCTTCTCTACTTAACACTTTCCACTCTTGCTGTAAGATCCTCTGAAATGTTACCCCCCCCCCGAAAGCTCTAAATTCTAGTTTAGAGAGAGGCGACAGATACCCTCTAGAAGTTTCTGGGCATATTGATAATAAATTTCTGCTAGTGTTCAAGGTGTTATAATTACATGCAAGCATAATTATCTATCCATTTTAAAACAGGAGTTTCTTAAGGCATTTACATCTTATTTCACTTTTTTGGTTTGTTTTTGGGTCCTATATTTGCAAAGAAAACAACCATGGGAATGTAAAATCATGTCCTATTATTTAATATTATAGCACAGCGGTTGGGCGTTCGCCTTTCACGCGACCCACCCAAGTTCGATTCCTCTGCCCCTCTCAAAGAGCCTGGCAAGCTACTGAGAGTATCAAGCCCAAGAGGCAGAGCCTGGCAAGCTATCCGTGCGTATTGGATATGCCAAAAACAGCAACAATAAGTCTCTCAATGAGAGACGTTACTGGTGCCCGCTCGAACAAATCGATAAGCAACGGGATGACAGTGACAGTGACAGTGAAATAATTAATAATTATTTCATTATCCATAATATATCATTGATCACTGTCTATAATATATAATATAATATATATTATATAATAATATATAATATATCATTTATCCCATTGCTCATCGATTTGCTTGAGCGAGCACCAGTAACGTCTCTCATTGTGAGGCTTACTGTTACTGTTTTTGGCATATCAAATACACCATGGGTAGCTTTCCAGTGTGTGCTTTCTACTGTGCGGGCACAATACTCTCGGTAGCTTGTCGAGCTCTCTGAAGGGTGGGGAAATCTAACACGGGTTGGCCGCATGCAAGGCGAACGCCTTACCATTGTGCTATCACTCCAGCCTATATCATTGATATATCAATATGTTTACATTGTATAATATGTGATATTTTTACTTAAAACAGTAATATATTTATTATTAGTAATTTATATAGAGAGCATATATAGAATATATATAGAATATGTGTGTAGAATAAAGTTGTCTTACATAACATGGACACATGGATTTGAAGCATATAAAATAGTAAGAAGAGAACTTTAGGTTTATTGGTAATATAAGGACCATCCTCAAAATGATTTGTTGTCTCTGAATATTTTCTAGGCATAGTAACATGCTTGCTATCATCCATTCAGATATGATAATTAACTACAGAGAAAGGAGCTAAAACTAACCACTTTCATTGCAATGAGTCGTGTCCAGTCTCCTGATGCCATTGAACCAGATGTCATTATTTGTTGAAGAGTCAGCATCTTCAAACATACTACCATGTAGCCAGGATTTAGAGGCTTGGAGGTCAAAAATAGAAGACAGAGAATGGCGGATTCTCTTTTTCTTTCTAAATACTCTGAAAGGGGAAAAATGGTAGTATTAAGAATCATAAACAACAGTAATTCTATTCATGAAAATGATTGAATACACAGAGTACTTCTCCACAATCCAAGTCTGTGAAGCTCATTTCATTTTTACCTCCATAATCTTAAATTTCTATGGAGATGAGGTTACATGACTCAGTGTCAAGGAGAATGAGATAAAAGGCAAAACCTTAGAAACAAGTTTATAGTTTAAATCTGTGAGAAAGAAAGGAAAAACAACTATGGGATACCACCTCACACCACAGAGAATGTCACACATCCAAAAGAACAAAAGCAACCGCTGTTGGAGAGGATGTGGGGAGAAAGGGACCCTTCAACACTGCTGGTGGGAATGCCAACTGGTTCAGCCCCTTTGGAAAACAGCATGGACGCTTCTCCAAAAATTAGAAATTGAGCTTCCATTTGATCCAGCAATGCCACTTCTGGGAATATATCTCGGAGAAGCAAAAAAGTATAGTCGAAATGACATCTGCACTTATATGTTCATCGCAGCACTGCTTACAATAGCAAGAATCTGGAAAAAACCTGAGTGCCCGAGAACAGATGATTGGTTAAAGAAACTTTGGTACATCTATACAATGGAATACTATGCAGCTGTTAGAAAAGATGAAGTCATGAACTTTGCATATAAATGGATAAACATGGAAAGTATCATGCTAAGTGAAATGAGTCAGAAAGAGAGGGACAGATATAGAAAGATTGCACTCATCTGTGGAATATAAAATAACAGAGTAGGAGACCAACACCCAAGAACAGTAGTATATAATACCAGGAGGTTGGCTCCATGGCTTGGTAGCTGGCTTCACATGCTGGGGGAAAGGCAGCCTGGATAGAGAAGGGAACACCAAGTAAAATGTGGCTGGAGATCCCTCACGGGAAGGGAGATGGGAGATGCGTGCTGAAAGTAGACTAGAGACTGAACACAATGGCCACTCAATACCTCTATTGCAAACCACAACACCCAAAAGGAGAGAGAGAACAAAATGGAATGCCCTGCGGGACGGGATTGGAGGGTGGGAGGGATACTGGGTTCATTGGTGCTGGAGAATGGACACTGGTGGAGGGATGGGTTCTCAAACATTGTATGAGGGAAACACAAGCAGGAAAATGGGTAAATTTGTAACTGTACCCTCATGATGACTCACTAATTTAAAAAATTAATTAAATAAATAAATAAGAAAGGAATGATATAAATATAGAAAATTCTTGCACATAGTTTCTTCTATGCCTTTTTAATGATCTACATATAGTACTTCACAGTATATTTGGAATTGTTCTGTGAAAGAGATATTATTACCCACTTTTTAAATAAGAATACAGCAGCAAAGAGATGTGAAATAATTTGCTGAGATCTTATAGGTAGCCAGTGACATAATTGGGACAAACTCAGGTCATCTGACTCTACTCACTCTATTGAATACTGAGTCATGTAGGAAATTGTGACTTTACAAAATTAACTGTTCTGACACCTGTAGACATATTGCTAATGGGAGCCACTGAATGCTTTACAGGATATGACAGCTCTGGGCTGTATTAGATGACCTGACTACTTTATTAAAGATCAAATAGGTCTTATATTGGGTTATGGAAGAAAACAAATTTATAAAGGTAATAAAATGTTGGTAATGAAGAATTCTGAGGGTTATGCAAAGGAACTAAACTTTAACATTAGAGCAAAGGAAGACAGTGAGGTATGCCACGGGGAATGTGGGTGGTCATTTTGTGGTTTGGTTTGCATTTCTGAAAGATTTTCAATTACAGAGGATGGCATGGAGGGATAAACTGAGATTACAGAAGCTATTCAACATCCACAGGGAAGAAACTATTCATGATCTTCTTTGTGATCTTTGTGATTTTCACACCTGTGCTCACTGTGTTACTAGTGGCAAGAAAATGTGGAGGGCCTGAGTTAGAGTCAGATAATGGAAAGGTGAAATGCAATAGTCTTTCAAAGTTCTGCTTCTCCAAGAGACTTCCCTCAGAGAATACTTTTGATTTGTTTTTCCTTAGTATTTAGAATTGGTTCAATTATAGCAACCACTGTACATTACTTATCCCAGTGATTCTCAATCACACTTATTTTGTAAGGGACAATTGACAGTTTCTGGAGAAGTGCTGCAGTCATGAAGTGGGTAGAGTCAGAGACACTGCTGATCATTTTACAGCCAAGGAATAGTCTGCGACAAAATATCCATAAATTGGATTGCACTCAAAAATCTGTTTTATTTCTCTCTGTTATCAATTGCAGGGGATAAAAAGAAAAGATCATGATGGTGAAAGAACTTTTTCCTCTGCATACTAACCACATTTTAGATTCTTATAGGTTCTAAGATAAGATCATCCTAAAATGAATGGACAAGATTAGAAAACTTTATATTATTTGTTCATTCTTATGTTTATTATTTAACTAAAACATCTACAAAGCATCTATTTTGAAGGAGACTAAAAATATAGATAAAATATAACTCATAACCATGATCTGTACAATAAGAGATAAAGCTAAGGATGGTGGATAAAATTTGGGTTCTGACATCATACAACTTGAGTTGGAATCCTGGCCCTACTTAACAAGTAGGTGACCTTAGACTCAGGTGACATAGTAATAATGGTGGATGGTCTTGGGCACTTTGGTGGTGGTGAAGTGCAGTAACATTGTACACCAATACCATAAACTTTAATACAATTTAGTGATATTACCCAAACTATAATAAAAATATTAATAAAAATAAAAAGTCACAGTGAAGTGGCCTTGGGGAAATTACTTAACCTATCTAGACTTGTATCTACCTTTTCTTTAACATACATAGTAATGATAGATAAAAAATTTAAGCAGAGATTGGGATTAAGAAAGAATATGTGCATATATGCATATACATATAACCATGTAAGAACAGTCCATTCACCATCATGAACTCTTTTTGCTATTATATAGGCAATATATGTATACACATATATACATTTATAGAGTTGGTGTTATACCTAGCATATAGATGAATGATCAGTAAATGATAAGTAACTAAAGAGATGATACTTGTTACATGAAAGTAAAAATATAAATCGAATTTCAATAGAAATTGAATAAAGAGAAACATGAGTAAATCACAGGCAATTAAAAAAAAGATATATATTAACTAAAACACTAAGACTATAGCCTGAAACCCTATAGACTAGGAATAGTGCTGTCTCTCAATAAAATAAGTAACACATGAGAAGTAGGTTTGAAAATGAAATGACTTAATTCCTTTTGTATATGCCACTTTTAAAAGTCACGTATTAAATTAAAGGGTAATGAATTGAGAAGCTATTGCATAGATTGTACTGCTAAGAAAAGATAATAAAGTTATATATACATGTCTTCTAAATTATAAGATAAATTTCACTTTATTTTGTAAATATTTATGCTTTCTATCATCACTAGATCAACAGAAATAGAGATCTATTTCTTCTCTAACTTCAATTCGCCTATATAAATTGTTATTGAGGAACGTCCTTTTTCATTTATTTAATTACAATATGAAGAATATTCTTTCTGAAGCCTACGGTCCCAGTAGAATGAGATAAATGAAGCAGACACAATTTCATTAAATATATGTGAAGTCAAGCCCAGTCTATTTCCAACCAGATCAGTCTACCCCAACCATATACCAAATACATGTGTACTCATTGCTAAATGTCACTGAGAGTTTGTAGTTATTTTTACACCGAATCACTAATATCCATAGATGACTTACACAGTTAGCATATGATAATTCTAAAGAAAAATAATTGTGATTGCCCAAAATAAACTTTTTAATAGTGAACTCATTATTTTTATTTCTTCCAAACTTCCCCTCCTTTATTTGGTAATTAGTTCTACCATACTACCAGTTGACAGTTAGATTCCTAACTTTTATGCAAGTGCCCTTTTTCTGGAGATCACATATTGTAACAGAAACCCAGTCCTACCTCTTTTTGCAGAAAGGCCCCCCAAAAGAGGTGATCATAAGGTCAGGAGTTGCAGGGTATAGGACATTGGTAACTATAGAACAACCAGGCTTGTGATTCAGTAAAGGACCTAATAGTATGTTGCTCTGGCCCAGTGCTTCTGGGGATTCGCTGAGCCAACCAGCCAGGTTGAAGGCCTCCAGAGCCACATGTGCTGCTGCTCAGAGGACCACGTGATGCCAAGAGTCAAACTCCAGTTGGATGCACAGTAGGCATGCATGCTAACTGCTGTACTACCTCCCTGCTCCCAGGTCCCATCTCTTTACTAATCCATTTGTTTATTTTCCCTCACTTTCCTCTGTTATTACTAGCTACATCTATCCTTTCATAGTGAATTCCCTATCCTCATTTTTTCCATCTACTCTCTTCCACCAATCCTTCCCTTCAGTGAAGTGATAAACATGATAAACATGATAAAAGGATAAACATGATAGTTGGTGAGTGGTTGCACTTTATTTGCAGAATAAAACTTTATCCTAGTAACCCCTTACATAGAGTTCCTGCTCCCGTGCTGTCTTGTCTCCTATAAAGCAGCCTTTTTTCCACTCTAAGTTGTATCCCTAATAAACTATTATTCCCCTAACTGTATCAGAGTTCATCAGAACTCCACACCCATTTTTTTTCTGGAAATTCCCTTTCCTACTTCTGTTTTTAAAATCCTTTAACTGGCTGGAGCTATAATACATTGAATAGGACATTTCCCTTCCATGTGGCTGATTTGGTTTGGTCCTCACCACCACATATGGTCCTCCGAGCCCACCAGGACCATCCCCCGAGAACAGAGCCAAGAGTAAGCTCTGAGCATCACCAGGTGTACCCCCTGCCCTAAAAATCCTATATCTCTCAGATTTAGATCAACCCCATTCATTATCTCTGGGAAGATTTTCACCTGTCCTCATAGTTAAATAAACTCCCTACTCTTCCTCTCCACTGCACTGTCTTTTTTGGCACCTAAACTTTTGTTTATTTTCAGGTTGGCTATCCTGTTCTTACTAGCCTTTGTTTTCAGTGAACTCCTTTATAAACGATTGTTGAATTGAGTAAACTAATAAATAAGTCATGGATGACTTGGATTTCAGATATCTTAGATACTACCCTTTTCTTACCTCACTAAGTTTTCCTTATACAGAACACTGGTCTGGGAGGGACTCAGAGTTACGTTGCCATTTTCATCACAGAGAAAACTGTCTTCTGTCCAAATGTAGTAACCATTGGTGAGGAGCCTGGGACTTCGACGACAGGTAAAGTGGGAGCCTGTCAGGGGATCTATGGAGCAGCATTCATATGAGCTGTCACTGTTCAGGAAATCACAGACAAAACTAAAGAGAGAATGAAGGAAAATCTTTGAAATCTCTTCCAACACATACAGCTACATAATACCACATTTCTAGCCACAGTGGAGTGGAAAAAGCTTTGCAGTCATGACTGCAATCTTAAGAGTGATACTTGATAGCACTAAGAATGTCACTAAATATTCTGGACTTCAAAACCTCACCACTGAGAGCATTCAACTACATGAGGACATTTAGTGTTTCTATTTAGAGCACACTGATGAAAACATTATGGCTCATCAGTTTCTTCACCAGATGATGCACCTACACCCTTGACATTAGTCCATTTTCTTACATAGAAAAATTGCAAAACAACCAGTGGGATGATAAAAAGCTCATCTCTATCCCTCTTTGGTTAACCTTTCAATTTTTATATTCTTAGTTTTGTCATTGCAATATATTGATTATAATTACAGAGTCACCAAACGAATATGGCTACATAAGCATGTATTCAGAGAGGTATTTTGGTTCTTTGTAAATTTTCCTCAGGTCAACCATACAAATTATCATGTAGTAACCTTCTCTGATTTGGTAGCCAGGGAAATCTCCTACTTAGTTCAGTACATCCATTTTCAGTTGGAAAAAAATTTATGCTTACACAAAAGGCTTTTGATGTTGCTCACTGAAGTGATACCAATGTTCTATCAAGTTTCTGATAATTTAAAAATTCAAAAGCATGCTTACAATTAATGCATGCACTAATATTAGTAAAATATGTTTCAGTTAGACTTAATTGAAAAATTATTATGAGCTTGTTCTACACTTCAAACTTTTTCTACTTTACATAAACATCTCTATTTTATCTTCATTATATCCAGAAGAGAAAAAATGAAGTAAAGGAGAGGGCTAAAGAGGTAATATAGTGGGTTTCATCCAAGGTTCGCCATGTGGTCAGTCCCCTGAGTCCCACAAAGTAATCCCAGAGTGCAGAGCCCTGAGCACCATTGACTGTAGCCCCCCAAACCAAAAAGGTTAAAAAATTCAATATTACGTATCACTAATAGAGTTGAAGTCTGAATCCTGTCTTTTTCCAATTCGAGAACAGTCTAATTTCTATACCATTTGTTTGTCCATAACTAGCTAAGTTACTTGTCATTAGTAGTAGATCTAGAATTGACAAGGAAAAGAACACAGACATTTTAAATTAATGCATGATCCCACACATTCCATATAGTACTAAAAGAGACATCAGCTGATGCCTTCATCAGGAATTAAAGATAAAGAATTCATTGTAAAACTTAAATAAAATGGCAAACTATACATGTTTTTAGAAAAGCACAAAATTCAACCAGTATGCACGCTGATGGAGAGTCTCCTTGTTCTTGTAAAATAGATAAAGACTGTATTAAAGAAAAAGTAACTGAAAAAATAACCACATATGGACATTCATTAGTTTTTCCACTAAGTGAACAAATAATTCATGTACATTGACACATATGCCCCAAACCTCCACATTAGGTTAGGCAAGTTTTTATTTTGTATGTGCATGAGAATAATAAAATCTGTACCCATACCAAGATTGAATGGCAGCTAAGTTTACTACTTTCAAAACAGGGATGTAACAATACACATATATAGGTGGAAAAAAGACTGTTCTTGGGTAAAATCCCATAGAATACCTTGGGAAAATGTATGTAGGAGATCTCGCTCGAGTATATTCTCTTTTAGACCAATATCCAGAAGAACCTGGTGAAGAAGGTGAAAGAAATACACATTTATCAAACTTCACCAACACGCATGATTCTAGCAGAGGAGGCAGTAAAAAATGTGTGAATGTCAATATTTCAGTTTCTTCAGATACTTCAAGAGATGTGGTCAACCAATGAATCAACACTAACATAGTATATCATCAGTTCTCTCCAGAAAACCAGAAAAAAAAATGTAGGGCTTCTAGCTTATCTCTTATTCCACAATCCCTTAGAGGTTTCTTAGTGCAGAGTGAGGCAATCAAAATCACTAGCAGAAAACTGACTCATGAAAAAGAGGAAGGTAGGATTTTTGGTGAAACTACAGGGGAGAAAAATCAATTACCCAAGATGCATGGGTATTTTATCACTTTTTTTAGCTGACTCAGTAATTTGAAGAATCCAAACATTTGTCTGGAATCACTCTCATTAAGACATATTGAAGTAACTTCTATAGTAAAATTGACCAAAGACATTATTGGATGAAAAAAGTTCCATTTTGCTTTATGTAAATATTTCCTGATATATTAAGATTATGACTAATCTTTTTATTTTTATTGTTTTTATTTTTGAGCCACACCTACAATGCTCAGGGATCTCTCCTGGCAGTGCTCTGTGAACTATATGAGTTGCAGGGATTGAATCCATGTTCGATTCGATCAAACTGCATGCAAGGCAAATGCTATACCTGCTGTACACTGTCTCTGGCCCAGACTATAAGTAATACTAATTAAAAAGTCATCTATCCATTCATTCCATTTTAACCATTTAATCATTCCATTTACTATGCATTTGCATAGTAAAAGATTTCAGTTTGGAAAAGTTGCAGTTAATTAATGTTCCAAACTGTAGCACTGCACTGTAGCACTGTCATCCCGTTGTTCATCAATTTGCTTGAGTGGGCACCAGTAATGTCTCCATTGTGATACTTGTGGCATTTGCCTTGCACTCGGCTGACCCAGGTTCGATTTCAATTCCTCCATCCCTCTCGGAGAGCCCTGGCAAGCTACTGAGAGTATCCCATCCACACGGCAGAGCCTGGCAAGCTAACCGTGGTGTATTCGATATGCCAAAAACAGTAACAAGAAGTCCAAACTGTAAAATAGAACTTTATATTGTATAGAAATGACCTGATTGCTTCTAATACACAGTCTCAATGAAACTTGACTTCATCACTGATAATACATAGGACAGAGAAATTCAGATTTGTTAATTTATTTCTAAGGAGAAAATCGTAGGTGTGTGAGGGAGGGAGAGTTAGAAGCTGGGTTTGGGGAGGAAGAAACAAGAGGAAGGAAGAAACTCAAAACCACTACCGTTTTAGCAACGCCCTTGTTTTTCGTAAGTAGCTATCAAAATCATTCAGTGATGTTTTTTCAAATTTTACTAGATAAACAGTTTTATATCTTAATAGTATTTGATAAAATGTCTCCTATCTCATTTATGCACAGGCATCTGAAAAACAAAGGTTTTTTTTTTTCTACTAAAAGGAAAAGTATCACATTTCTCTCTGGAAAAAAATATAGTCAAAATCATTGCCAAAGAGAACACTGGCATTTAAGAAGCACAGGCTACTGACAGATGGTTAATGGTATGAGTATCAGTAAAATCAAAGCAAGGAAATTTCTAAAAGAAGTCTAATCATTCAAAAGATAATTGCATATAGCAGTGTTCCTACCTGCTACTGGTGTTGACATCAATTGAGATATTCGGTACATCCTGGGAAGTTTCTTGTTCAAATTTCACAGATTTTCTGTAAAAGACACTCACAAAGGTGGATAATATACTAAAAATAGAAAATTGGTGTCCAAACAGATGGCATATACTAATTGCACTAGTAGATTTGTTAACTGAAATAATACAGAGATTAGGATTGAGGACCACTAAGATTATGTAAATCTCTATGATTATGTATTACTGTTATGTATTACTATTGTCTCTGTGCATCTAAATAGTCTTTTTCACCAAGATAGCTCAAAGGATAGTGTTCATGGTTTGCATGTCAGAACTTCGGGTCTGAACTCAACTACCACATAGTCCTCCAAAAACTGTTAAAATCTTCTGAGAACTAATCCAAGAATACTCCTGAGCACCAAAGGATATGTTCCCCAAACAAGCAAATGGATCAATCATTAATATTTCTGTGCCATAAATACATCATTTTATCAGGTAAAACCAAATCTACAAAAATTGCCTTGTAATAAAAATATAATAAAGAATGCAAACTATTTAAAATATGAACAATATATAGGTTCTATAAATCTCTAAATTAATGTATTTCTATTTATTCATCCAACACACATTACCTCACTATCAAATGTCATACAATGCTTGAGAACTGCTAGCTGTCATTTCCCCAACACCTCAAACCATAGATAGGTAATTACGAAAGGGTCTTGCATTTTTGCACATAAAATCAGCCTAGCCATCGCCAAATTTTGTAACAACATTGCACTAAAAATAGTATACTGCTGACAGATTTAAAAACTTATTTCTCATGGGCATTTAATTTGCTTTTTTAAAATAGAAATTAAATACTGAACCAAATATGTAAATTTTAATCAAATTATTTACCATTCGTCACTAATGGCTAGCTTCAGCTGACAACTAAGTGCAATATTTTAGTGGTTATCATATAGTAAATAAATCAAAAATAATAGTAAAACTTCAAATTGGGTCTTCCAAAAAATGACATACAAAACCTATAAAAAATAGAGATCCTTATCTACAATGAGCTTTAGGGAAATTGAAAGAAATTTCTGGCATTCCTTTCAAGATATCTGAATCAAAGCACATACTTTTTATAGATTTCATTTGTTTGGAATGCAATATTGTTTGCACTAGAATAGAATCATATACCATTTGTCCTTTTTGGTTTTGGCTCATTGCAATATGGATATATTCAGTTCAAATTATTTTCCACAAGCATTAAATTTAATCTTAAACTACCAAATAATTCAGAAAAAGTAAGGTCTTAATATTGTTTCTTACAAATAGATGTAGCAATTTACAGGAAGTACATTATCAGTCAATGAGAATTCAATTAACATTGAAGACACTACAGTTAACAGTTCCAAAAATTTTTCAGGAAATATTCTTCCTACCAAAATCATTAAAGTGATACATCTGCTCTGAAAAAATTATCATGTGTGTTTCTTCCCAAGGAAATTTCCTATCTGGTTTTCCAATTGATAAATAATAAAAATATAATTACTGAAATCTGAAGTTTTCTGTTGTTGACAGCAGAGAAATCCAGTGCCTTTCACGTTGTCAGCTGAAAAGTGTCAGAACATCAAAAGGTGCATAATTCTCTTCAAAAAAGGGAAATCCATCTTTTCCTCCTCCTAATAGATGTCGGCACACATCACTGTGTGTGTGCTAGCATTTGCAGAGAAGTGTTGTCTCCAGCAGCCTTTTGTTTGTTTGCTAAAACAGAAGCTCACGTAGTTCTTGGGAAATTCTGCTCTACCACTCCTCTTGTTTTCTTTCAAAATCAGCCTGTGAAACCAGAGTCTCAAGGCAGAATGAGGTCACACTTCCTGTTGGGCTCACACGAGTGACATTCACACTGAGAAGCCTGGTAAAGACCTAGGATAGTCTCCTGGACCAGCAATGATGGACATGTTGCCCATGAATCAGGCCAGCTGGATACACCATGGTCACTAGAAGGATGCTTTACTCAACCAGTATGGCACCCTTGCTGTGAGAACGTAAGAAGAATGTTCAGAGAAGTAATACTTCTTGCGTCTGGCCATTTTCATCAAGTGTAGTAGACAGTACTAGCGTCCTTTGTTTAGATCAATTACATTTATCTGGGGAAATCACTGTTGCTAGTAAACTCAAGATGCCATAAACTTGCACATATGAAAATATCTGCAGTGGCAATTGATTTATCCACCAAAAACTGGGCTTGTGGCAGGAAACTCTATTTTGCATTTTATATTTTCATAAGTCTTGAAGGAGTCGATGCTGGTTTTTGTTCTTCTTCTTCTTCTTCTTCTTCTCTCTCTCTCTCTCTCTCTCTCTCTCTGGCTTGTTCGGTCACACCCTGTAATGCTCAGGGGTTACTTCTAGCTCTCATTCAGAAATTACTCCTGGTGGTGCTCGGGGGACTTTATAGTATGCCAGGATTGAACCTGGGTTAACCACATGCAAGGCAAATGCCCTTTGTGGTATACTATCAGTCTGACCCCGGGGGGCAAGGGGGTCAATGCTGTTTGTGAGTCCTTTTCTATTGTAAATGATAAAAAAGAATATATATTTCAGTAACACTGAGGTGCACGGGATCTTCATAAGAATGTGATTTTTAAAAATTAAACTTTCACAGTTAAATTTAATGTTGTTAATGTGATTTTTTTTTAAAAAAAAAAAAGGAATGTGAGTTTTGGTGACTAGAGAAATAGTACAGAGATTCAGGCATAAACCCTGCATATGGTGACCCAAGTTCAATTCATGAGTAATATGTGGTCCACAAAGCAATGCTGAGTGCAGCCCTGGAGGCTCACAAGCATCTCTGAGGTGACTGAGGTAATCTCCGACACCCAGGAGCCCCGGCGGCAGCAGCAGCGTATCTTCAGGCTTAATAATTGAGTCAATAAGAATTGACTAAGAATCATTAGAGAGGCCTCAGGTCTCCTGAGCACCACTTGGGAGCACCCGCTATAAAAGAAAAGAAGAAAATAAAATGCAAATGTTGTAGTTACTTATACTGAGATTCTAATTATGGCTACTGTCCTGTGTGCTCATGTTTGAATTTGACTTTTTTTGAGTTGCTATTTTGTGAAGTGCACACAAAATTATGCACTTCACAGACTGATTTGGAAAATTAAGTGAGATAAAACAAGTGAGGGGCTGGAGGAATAATGTAGGCAATAAGGCACTTTACTTGTAATGGCTAACCCCATTTTGATCCCTGAAATGGAATATGATTGCTGAGCACTGCTACAAGTAACTTCTGAGCACAGAACAAGGAATGCCCTGCCTACCTCTCCACCCATGGGTGAAAAAAAAGAAATGAGAAGTGTGAATCTTCAGCCATAAGTGGATGAGTTATTCCTTGTTTGTTTTGTGTTCATCAGCTTCTGTTCTGATGCCCAAATGGTCAAAATGGCAGAAAAAGAAAAATTAATGTCACTCTCACTTGGGTATCCTTTCAGCTTAAGGTTACATCAATAAAATATTTTTCCAATCATGTCCCTGGTTGCAAAAACTGGGAAGTTCACAAAGTCCAGCGGTTGGCAGCTTCCAAAAATGATCCTCAAGGATATTTGTGTAACACCCTGCCTAAAGGACTGGCTAAAATTAATTATGTGTTACTGAGGAGTAAAATAAGACCAAGTGATGAGTTGTCTCCAGCATTGTTGGTACAAAAGCCTTGTGGCTTCATTCTTAGAGGACTTGCTGTTACTGTCTTGGCTCACACACTTGGACAAAGCAACTTGACACTTTGGGAAGATTCATAGGCAAGGGCAGAAGGGTTGTTTGCAGGGTTAATGAGCCCCTCCGTCCAGTGGCCTGGAGTTCAGTCTAAAAAACACATCCTTGGGGCTGGAGCGGTAGCACAACAGGTAGGGCGTTTGCCTTGCACGTGGCTGACCTGGGTTTGATTCCCAGTATCCCATATGGTCCCCTGAGCACAGCCAGGAGTTAATTCCAGAGTGCATGAGCCAGGAGTAACCCCTGAGCATCGCTGGGTGTGACCCCAAAAGCCAAAAAATTTTTTAAAAATTTAAAAAATAGGTAAAAAACACATCCTTGAGCATGAAGTCGCTCCACCTCCACGTGAACCTTGAGAAGACTGGGCTTGAGCTCATACTTTGTGATCCGTGGAAGATGCCAGAACAAAAGATACAATTTAGTCAATCCCAATTTTTTTTATTTTCTAAGTACTGTGGTTTATTATACTGTTATTCATGGCTTCAGATTATGAGATTGACATACTGCCTACTGCGCTAAGGGGGCTGGAGTGCTAGCACAGCAGGAAGGGTGTCTTGCATGCGGCCGACCTGGGTTCAATTCCTCCATCCTCTCAGAGAGCCCGGCAAGCTACCGAGAGTATCCTGCCCATACGATAGAGCCTGGCAAGCTATTCGTGATGTATTTGATATGCCAAAGACAGTAACAACAAGTCTCACAATGGAGACATGACTGGTGCCCGCTCAAGCAAATCCATGAATAATAGGATGACAGTGCTACAGTGCTATTCATAGCTTCATGCATATATCATTAAAATACCACATCCAACACCAGATTACCTACTTGCCTACACTAACCTCCCAAAGATTCCTTCCTTTCATCCCCACTTTTCTCCCCCAGCCCCTAAGTTCAGTTCTGTGGACGAACTCCAATTCTGTTTCCTTTGGTCAGTTGCTGCTTCATTGCTGTGTATCTTTAAGTCCCCCATATGAGAGTAATCATTCTGTATCTATCCATTTCCTTCTGACTGACTTCACTCAGCATGAAACCCTCTAGTTTCATTGATGTAAAAATAGCCCACATATTTCACTAATAGAAATTGTGTTATACCTAATTGTTTTAGGGCACCTGGTCTTGGGGTAGTATTTTACAGAATAACAGGTTCTAAATGTTATAAATGTTACCGTAGAAATCATCATTATTCCTGTTACTTGGCTAGTGGCTCAACTGCATTCATGCCATCTTCACACTCTGGGATTATTTACCCAATAATACCTCTGGTCAAATATGCTTTATAAAATACCCATTCTGTTCTGCATTTTATGGAATTCATAATTCTCATTCTCCTCCCCATCCTGATCCTTTGTCTTCCTATTACTCATCCTCTTCCTTTGAGTCTTAGCCAACATCTTATAAATCAAGGAGAGGAAATCATTGTTAAGTTTTCAGCATCCTCTGCTCTTCCCAGACCCACAGAACCCTTGGGGGGTTGACAAGAGAAAGACGTTAGCAATTTACTTTACGGGTCTGGCACACATATGGTTATAATAATTGCTAACCTAATGAGGCCTTTGTTATGTGACAGGCACTGTTCTCAGTGCTTTACATATATTAATATATTTAATACTCATTATAATCCACTGCAGGAGGCTCTGCTATGACGTGCATTTTACAGATGAGACAAATGAGGCAGAAAGTTAAAAACTTTGCCCCAAGTCCCATATCCAGCTAGTTAGAAGCTGGAAGAATTGGAATTTATACCCTGTCAAGTTGACTTTTGAGTTTCTTTTTTGTAATATCAATAAAGATGATGTCAAACATGCACGAGTATTTCCTATAAACCAGGCACAGCATAAAATAGTATATGGTTTTCTCTCTGGTATCAGCTGAGAGATGGGTCTAGGAACCTAGTTTCCCTACATATCAAACTGTTTGAATGTTCAATTTCTTCTATGATATAAAAGGTGTATGTAGTGTTTACATAATTTCTATGCACATACCCTCATACTTTTGGGGAGATTCAACCCAGCAATACTCAGGAGTTCCTCTTGGATCTGCACTCAGACACAGGAATTACTCCTGGTGGTACTCAGGGAAACATGGGATGCTGAAGATTGATAATACAGCTCTACTCACTGTACTATCTCTTCAGACCCAGGTGCTCCCCTTGAGTATAATTATCTAATATCAATCACGTGTAAATAGCCTTTGCATTGTATAGTTTAATGAGTTCACTACAGGACTCAACCATTGTAGGACTAGCTACAATGTATGTATTTTCTGTCCTTGGTTGTTAGTTGAATCCATAAATGTGAAAGAGTCAACAGAGAGAACCTCCTGCATGAATATCTTGTTTAAGCTTCAAACAACCCCAGAAAAGAAGTACAGAAATTTTCATGGGGGATGGAAAAATAGGGAGTTAAATAAATATCTTAGCCTTGCCAAGTGTTAAAGCTAGAATTCAATTCTAAGGGCACATCCTTTTTCCTACCTGCCTTTAAGTCTATTAACTGTCTATGCTGTTCCTCCAACACCAGACTTGCTGTTCTTTGTCTGAATATCCTCATCACCGGTATCACTTGTAATCCTGTTGCTCATTGATTTGCTCTTGTGGGTGCCAGTAATATCTCCATTTGTCCCTGTCGCGTGCTAGTGTAGCCCAGTTGCTTACTCCAGGAACAAGAAGAGCCTCAAACCGTTCATTCAGGGTCTTGACGAAAAAGTCTGACCATCTCATAGGTGGGTGGTGAGGAGTTCTTTTGACATCCTGTGGAGTCCAGTCGGTAACGGCTCTAGTCCAGCAGTCGTCTCCAAATCACATTACATGTCTGGCCCATCTGATTTTCTATGCCTTGGCAAATGAGACAGTGTCCCTGATTCTTGATCATTGATGGAGGTCGGAATTCCGGATTCCTTTTGTCACTTAAGTGAAACATGATACTCTAAGCATAGCTCTTTTGATTCCTCTTTGGGAGATAGGAATAGCGTTCTTATCCTGTTTTCATAGGGCCCAGGTCTCTGAAGCATATGTTAGTGCAGGAAGAATGGTACAACTTCTTTGACGCTCTTAAAGGCATTCCATGCCACTCTTTCCAGTGCAGTTTAGGTGCCAGGTAGTTGGTCATGTTGAGTTCTCAACCTAGGTACACATAACTGCTGCATTTGGAGATGTTCATTGTGTTGAGATAAAATGGAATGTCAGGAACTAGTCCGTTTCTCATGAACATTGTCTTCGTGAGATTCAGCTGCAGTCTGACCTTTCCACACTGACAGTCAAAGTCAGCCAGCATTCCTGCCACTTGGCTAATGTTTGGTCTTATTAGAACAATGTCATCAGTGAAGCGAGGGTGGTGTAGTTGCTGACCATCTATGTTCACTCCCATTCCTTCCCATTCCAGTTGTCGCATGACATTCTTGAGGGTGGCACTGAAGAGTTTTGGCAAAATGGTATCACCCTGCCTAACCCCTCTCTTTACCTCGATGATCATTTCTTTGTAGAATGGTGAGATCCTGGTGGTGAATCTGTAATACAGCTCGTTGAGGATCCTGATGTACTAAGTTTGAATGCCCTCTTTAGCTAGGGCTTTGATGACCACTTCAGTCTCAACAATATCAAAAGCCTTCTTTAAATCAATGAACATTAGACAGAGCAGCATCTTGAACTCTCATGAAACTTCAATGAGCTTGGTCACTGTGTGGATATGGTCGATCATTCTGAATCCTTTTCAAAGCCCTGATTGCTCACATAGCTGTCCTTCATCTAGTGTTCTGCCAATCCTATTTAGGATGACTCGGGTGAACAACTTGTAGACAACAGGCAACAGGCAGATCAGGCAATTGTTCCCAATGTCATGGATGTCTCCCCCCCCTTTTTTTACAACAAAACAATCCTGCTGGTTTTCCATTGGGATGGAACCTTGCATTCAGACATGTAGCTTGTGAAGAGCTGAGCCAGTATATTGACGAGTACTGGTTGCAGATTCTTCAGGTGTTTGGGTCTGACTTTGTCTGGACCGGGCACTGTACGCTTCTTTACTGACAAAACAGTGTGTAAGATTTCGGAAGGGAGAACGCTGGGAACAACATATCCATCCTGTGGAATTTGGTATACAGGCAGGTGGATGTGGCTATCAAAGAGATCCGTGTAGATGTGGTGGAAAACCTTCTCCATTGCTCTTCTGGAAGATGTGATAGATCCATCAGGACATTGGAGGAAAGTTGTCTTGGTCTTATAGTTGACGAAGGACAGGTGGGCATTGCAAATACTTTTCCCGGCTTCTGCCGCATCAGCCAACACTGCTGCTCTTCTGTCTTTGAGGTCTTCCTTTATAGCTTCTCTGCACAGCTTTGTGAGCTCAGACATTAGCTTGTGATTGCCTGAGGCTCGCACCAAACCATGTTGGTGAATGAGCTCGAGAGTTTCCAAAGACAAGCGTCTTTTTGTGGCTTTCTTACTCTCGGCATTCCTCGCACAGTCATGGAGGTGCTGAACCAATTGATTCATATTCTTTGTTGATATTGTCAATGACAGTATCTTCCCATACTGCTGCAATAGTGCCAAAGAGCTCCAAGTTGGTGGTCGTTCTGGGAGTTCTTCTCTTAAACTTTTCAGTTCTTTCTCTCCACTGCATGAAGTAGAATTTCGCACGAAGGAGACGGAGGTCTGATCCTGTCTGGAGTTTTGGGACAATAGCGATATCAGTCGGGCAAAACCATCAATTGAATATGATGTGATCAATTTCATTGTGGACCTGTCCACCGGGAGACTTCCATGTCCAACGTTTGAATTCAGCCTTCTGGAACTGCGAGTTACCATGTCTTTGTCAACATGATGAACTCAGACAGTCTCTCACCCTGTTCATTCCATTCTAGGCGGTGGCTCCATCGTGATGAGTTATTTGGAAGATCTCCTTAGTCCTATCTTGGCATTAAAATTACAAAAATGACCAGGTAGAAGGTGTGGTCTTCTTTATAGAACTTCTCCAGCTCCATGTAGAACTTCTCAATTTCTTCTTCATTGTAGTTGGATGTTGGTGCATAGACGATGAAGATAGATACTGCCAGCAATGAGCCACATCTATTCAAACATAAACGTCCAATTCGAGTTGTTAGGCATTTAAACAAATCAATGCTCATGGCCAAGTTCATGTTGATGAGGACACCAACACCACTGATGCCTCTACTGTTACATGTTCCAAGGAAGAGTTCTTCTCCAGTGTCGAAAATGGCATGATGTGATCGATGCCTTCTCATCTCAGTCAATCCAATGACATCATACTTGATCTTCTGTGCTTGCACCATCAGGTCCTCAATGGATGCTTCCGATGCTAGCTTACATGTGTTAAAAGTGCAGAGAGTCATTTTAGTCATTCTTCGCTTTGGCAGCCTAGTTCAGCCCTGAGATTTTATCAGCCTTTCCTTGTTCATCATTCTCAATGCTGCCGTATTGGGGGCTCTTCCAGGGTCAGGGGAATGAGGACCATTTTTTTTTACATTTTTGGCATATGGAATATGCCACAGGTAGCTTGCCAGGCTCTGCCTTGTGGGTGGCATGCTGATTTGCTCTTTGCCAGTTGGTACTGTTGCCACCCCTCACCACAATTAGGCAGTAAACCATCGAGGGGGGAATATCCTCATAATATTCAAAATTTTCTTCCTTATCTCCTAGTTCTTTTCACAATCTCTTGGTCACTAAATCAGTCTCTATACATACACACTCTCTAGTCTTTCCCTACTTTATACTTCTCTTTAGCTCTTTTCATTATGCAGCATGATGTACCATTTATTATTTCTAATATGAAATACAATCCTTTTTTAAATTGAATCACCAGGAAATACAGTTATGGAGTTTTAATCTTTGAGTTTCAGTGATACAATGATCGAACATCCATCCCTCCACCAGTGCGTATTTTCCACCACCAATATCTCCACTATCTCCCCCCATCCCAGCCCTCCCCCTGCCTTTGCGGCAGACAATTTCCCGTATACTCTCTCTACTTTGGGGCATTATGGTTTGCAATATAGATACTGAGAAGGCTATCACCTTTGGTCCTTTATCTGCTTTCAGCACACATCTCCCATCTCGAATGATCCCTCCAACTATCATTGACTTAGTGATACCTTCTCTATTCCAGCTATCTTTTCCCCCAGCTCATTAGGCAGGCTTCCACCTATGGAGCAATATTCCTGGTCCTTTTGTCTACTTACTGTCATTGGGTGTCAGCCTCATATTATGTTATTTTATATTCCACAAATGAGTGCAGTCATTCTATGTCTGTCCCTCTGTTTCTGATTCATTTTACTTAGCATGGTACTCTCCATTACTATCCACTTATAAGCAAATGAAATACAATATGTAGTAACAACATAAGATTCAGGGAGTCAGACAATTTTGTTACATCATTTCTGTAGTCACAGTGATATTCACACTATCCTTGAATAGTCCTTGTCATATAAGAAGTTAACAGTCTTTGTATAATGAATAACTGGATTAAAATATATGTGGAAGTGGCTTCAGAACCTTTAGAACCTCTGAATACTATCAATAACTGTTTCTAAAAGAATCTGCTATAGAATTCTCAGCCCTCCAGTATTAGTGGAAGTTGTACATGTGGATGGGAGAAAGGAGTTAATTTCAGCTTATTCTTATCACTTCTATCTAACATCATGCTGGAAGAACTACTACCCAGAGACAGGATGCAAGGAAAAATAAATAATGGAGCCAGAACATTAGTACAGTGGGTAGGGCATTTGCCTTGCACGAGGCTGACCCTGTTTTGATCCCTGGCATCCCATATGGTTCTCTGACACCACCAGGAGTAATTCCTGAGTACTGAGCCAAGAGTACTGAGCCATGATCATCACTGGGCGTGACCTAAAAAGCAAAAAAAGAAAAGAAAAGAAATAAAATATATAAAAAGCAGAAAGGAAGAAGTAAAATTATCTTTATTTGGGGGGTTAATGAATTAACACAAAGAATAAGGAGTTTATCTACATGGATCAGACCATGCTCCCCAGACCACCTTGCTCCCCATCACAACATGTGGTCCCTTGAGCACTTCTAAGAGTGATTCCTGAGCTTGCAGCCCGCAGTAAGCCCTAAACAGGACAAGATGTGGCCTCCATTTGTAAAGATTTATAAAGATACAAATTATCTTTGCTTGTTATTATCAAGCAATGATATTATCATAGTCCTATAAAATGCCAAAGATGGCTCAAAAAAAACCTTCTATAATATTAAATTAAGTAAAGTTGCAGCATAGAAAATCAATATACAAACATCAGATTTTTTGTATACTAATTATGAACTCACCCATTTCTCATTATATAATAGTATCAAAAATAACTGAATATTTAACAAAGAGGGTGAAAGCCTGTGCACAGAATACAATAAAACATTAAAGAAAGTATGGGGGAAATAAGAAAATGGTAAAAATATCATATCTTATATTTATGGATTAGAATATTAATATGTTTATTCAAACTACTGCCAAGAATAACATAAAACATTAAAGAAAGCACAGGGGAAATACTATACTGCAGTTTCTTTTCTTTCTTTTTTTACAATGCTTTCAGGCTTAACTCTCAGTTATACAATGCTGAAACAACCATCCCTTCACCAGTGCACATATTCCACCACCAAAGAAACCCAGTATACCTCCCATCCCCCCACCCACCCACCACAGCTTGTGTAACTGATAAATTTCACTTTACTTTCTCTTTACTTTGGTTACATTCAATATTTCAACAAAAAATTCACTATTATTGTTAGGACTTCCCCACTAGAGTCAGACCTGCTGTGAAGAGATATGATGTCGGTTTTGGATTTCTGTATTTTAGCAACTAAGTCCAGGGAAGTTTCTTCCGGAAATTAGATCATTGCAAGCTTATATCTCTCATTAGTGGTCCTCATAATATGGCGGTTGCCATGTCCTTCACCTCTGGCAAGGAAAAGGCGAGAGAGAATGCCTCCTGGGCAGGCATGGGGCCGCGGCTTAGTTCTCAATCTGGAGACATTTCTGCAAGGAGCTGCCGGTACCAAAAGTAGTTTAGCTGGCGTCTAGAATCATGCTCATGTAGCTGCGGTGAGACCACACACATGCGGCCTCTGGGATCACCTTCTTTTCTTTAAAAAAAAAATTTTATTAGTGGATCACCGTGAGGTGCAGTTACAGACTTATAAATTTTTGTGCTTGTGTTCCAGTCACACAATGATCGAATACCCATCCCTCCACAGATACCCATTCTCCACCACCAATAATCCCAGTATCCCTCCCAACACCCCCACCTTACCCTCCCATCCTCGCCCACCCTGCCTCTGTGGTGGGGCATTCCTTTTTGTTCTCTCTCTCCTTCTGGGTATTGTGGTCTGCAATAGAGGTATTGAGTGGCCATCGTGTCCAGTCTATAGTCTACTTTCAGCACATATGGAGCGGGTCCTCCAAACACCCTTTACTTGTGTTCCCTTCTCTGTCTATCTGAACTCTCTTTTCCCCCAGCATGTGAGGCCAGCTTCCAAGCCATGGAGCTAACCTCCTGGTACTTATCTCTACTATTCTTGGGTGTATAAACAGCAATTTTTTAACTTTTTTTTATTAGTTTTTTGACAATGCTCAGGGGTTACTCTTGGCTTTATTCTCAGGAATCACTCATGGCTGGACTCAGCAGCCCATATGGAGTGCGAGGGACAGACCCTGGGTCAGCCACATACAAGACAAGTGCCCTGCCTGCTATAATATCTCTCTACACTCCCTCTCCCTTACCCTTAAAAAAAGAACAAAACCAAACCCTGAATTTAGGCATGGGATTAATGTGGAAGCACAAAAGAGCTCCAATTCCCAAAGAAACTTGAAGCAAGAAGAACAAAATTGGAGGCATCACATTTAACTTACTTTAAGCAGCCCTTCTGATCCACCAAGACCAATTTCTAGGGACTGGAGCAATAGCACAGTGGGTAGGGCGTTTGCCTTGCACGAGGCCAACTTGGGTTTGATTCCCAACATCCTATATGGTCCCTGGAGCACAGCCAAGGTTGATTACTGAGTACAGAGCCAGGAGTAATCCCTGTGCATCGCCAGGTGTGACACAAAAAGAAAAAAAAATCCAATTTCTAGGTCATATAGCTGTCTGCAATTTTCTTTTGGAGCATACAAGACAGATGCAGTTAGTAGACTGGATTCTTATAGATGTTGGTTTCTCCTAATGTGCTCTGATCCTCAGAAAATGGAACCATGCCTTATTCATTTTCTCTTATAGTTTCCTAGATCAGCATAAAGCCTAGTGCATGGTAGTATCATTGGGCTCTTTGCCACACCTACCAGAAAACTTCATTTGGATAATGCCCCCAAAATGCTAATGATCTGGAAGGAGTTGGAGGAAAGCCATTTATCACAACAATTTGTGTTGTGATAAATGTTGTAACAAACAAACTAGCAAACAAACTCATGTTTTATGTTATAACTAATGGTTTTGCTTCTTCGCTTAACCTGATCTATATATGCTTCGTCTTATTTTGAGGTCAAATCCTTACTAAAAAGGCTTATATTCTGCATTATTCCTTTTGATTATGTTTCTTTTTTTGAACAACAATATATCTTGTTATGTGTAAACTGGAAATTGACAATCTCTAATCATTGTCCCTCTATTCCAAAAGGGTCAGTCCTTTGTCAGGGAAATGCTCTTTTAGATGCAGAAGAAAACGGATAAAAATCTGGTAGATATATACAATCGTTTTTAAAGTTTCTTTTGATAAGTAGTATTTGACATTAAACTCCCATTTCTTTGTTAAATCAAACAAATGGTTAAGCATAATGTCTCTGCAATAAGGAAGCAAATCTCTCCCATAGGAAGCATGACTATCAGAGAACAATGGATGGGGCATTGACAGCAGATGTGCACTGAAAGGAAGTGATATGGTTACATAATTTATAATCCTTTGTCTATTTACCATTCCATCTTTCAGTAGATAGTATGCTTATTTTTTCTCTTTAGAAGACACCCCAAAAATCCCTTTCAAGCATGGCAGCAGATTTTAAGTCCCTGATCTTGGAAAAGTCTGAATATTGAGGTAGTTCCTTTCCAAATGTATATTGATCGCTGAACCATCTTACCCTCTCTGCCCAACAGTCAGTACTGAAACAGGGACAGAAGAGCCTCAATTCACTTCAAACCTCTGCTGTTTAGAACTGGAAGTTATGGGAGACACAATGAGTTCACAGAAGTTCTAAAATGCACTGATGGGTCAATGTAAGAGCTTGGTTCCCTATGGTAAGAGCTTCTAAGAAAACTCAAATTCTGTATCTCAGGTGTGGTAATTGGGCAATTATTTACAACCCCTGGCTGAACCCTCTAGGAAGTAAGGGCCATTCTTTTTCCACTGCTTTCTGCTCACATCTGAAATTACACAACATGTCTTTCTAGGAAACTGAACAGCTTTCTCACTTATTCTTTATTCTTCTAAGTTGAAAAGTGGCAAGATCCTTTGAAATATTGAATTAGCTTAATATCTTTGATATCAGACTGCCATAAACAAAGTCAATAACTTTTACTGATTTCATTTCAATCAGCTCTCTGTAACAAAATGTGTGCCTCGGATTGTAAGAAAGACCTATCTTTATATTTATAAATAGCTACTGTCATCAACTGGCCATACCACCTGCTTCAGGGTATTTGTCATGAGTAATGTGAATAAATGCAAGGGCATGGTTTTGAAGAATCTTCAAAATGGTTTAGTTTTATGAGAATTAAATTATGTTCAGCATATGAGTTATAATCAGATAATAATATCAGAATGCCAGTAAATGGAATACTTTGTAGGTAATATGGGGCAGGGATAGGAATTTTCAAGTATATATCAGGAAGACATGATAATAATTCAGTTGAATGATTCACTAAGAAGAAGCAAAAAAAAATCAGGAAACTGTCCAGACAGGATAGAATGTACATTTTTAAAAATACACTCACTTCATTTAGGTTTTTTTGGGGGGAAGAGGGCCAGACCCAACAATACTGAGGGCCTACTTCTGGAGGAATCACTTCTGTTGGTTCTTGAGGGATCTATATGAGATTGTGGGAATTGAATCTGGTCAGCAGCATGTAAGGCAAGAGCCCTACTTGCTGGACTATTGCTCTAGACCTTTAACCCACTCACTTTAATTCCCTGGTTATAATACTGGAGTGTCTGATGTTCAGATTATGATAGAATAATTAAATCTCTAATAGCATTTTGAATTTAAAAATTTTGAGGCACCATGATTGACAGTATTTTTAATGAAAGGGTTTTGTGCCTACAATGTCCCAACACCGCACTCTCCACCAAAGTGTCTACTTCTCTCCACTGGTGTCTCAGAGTCCCCTCCCACCAAACCCCCCCCCTTGGTGAGTTCATTTTGTAGACTCAGTCTGTAGACCAGTTTTTTGTTGTCTTAGACCACTTGTTATTCTCATAACTATGCTTCTTTATATCCCACATATGAAAGAGTTCCTTCTGTATCTGTCTTTCTCCTTCTGACTGACTTCATTTGACACAAAACACTCCAGTTCCATCCACATAGTGGTAAATTGCATGATTTTGTTTTTCTCTTATAAATTAGTTGTTTCACTGTGCATATTTATGACAACATCCTTAGTAGTCATCTGTTCATAGACAGTGGGGTGTTCTCATAGCTTGACTAATGGTGTCTTCTGCATGTTAAAATCTACAATTTATATACAGACTCATTGCAGTACTTTTATTACTTGTTTTAAAATTTTATTATAATTTATGCTCTCAGATTTCCTTCATTACTAATGTATCAGTTTAGAAGGGTCTGGCCCCCTTCCCTCAAAAAATATTGTAATTTGTATAATATTTCTTACAATTTGAATTCATTTTGCTCAAAAGTAGTTTACATAGTTTCTCACTGATTTTTCAGCATTCATACTTGATTTGCAAAATTGAACTGAATTTCTTGCTTAAAATAAAGATTAAGAGAGAGAGACTGAGCACTAGTGGGGGTAGGGATTCAGAGTGGGAGAACTCAGAAAAACTGATTTTCTAGTGAAAACTCTACAATAATGTCTTAGTAAAAGCCTACCTCCCCGATTAAAATAACAGTATCTTATTCTGTTTTGTAATCTCCAGCAACAAATATGTGACTTGATGCAAAGTAAGTGTTCAGAAAATGTATGTTTTCATGGAATCAACAGAATAAAATGGGAATTCATTAGAAATTATAATGACCAGAACTGCGAGTCCCTGTTAAAGGTGAAATCAGAACATGAATTTCATGTGATGTGATATTTCTGTATCCAATATGATTTTTTCAGAGAATGTAAGATTTATTCTATGTAACCCAGTTACATAGAATGCTCATTACAACTTTGCAAAGGAAATTTAAGATTTATGTTTACATGTGAGGAAAGGAACAGGGAAAAGTGTCTTTTCCCCAAGCATTCTAGAAATAGCCTCCAGTCTAATGTACACTTTTTGGTCTTATTTCACATTATTGGGGTCTTATGTGCTTTAAAAAATTTGAGTTTTTACCTAAAAGTTTCACAAAACACAGATTCATTTTAGATGTATAGTATCCTCTGATACTCCTTATATCATAATTCTAAAAGAAAAAAGAAAAAGAAAAGGAAAACATCAAAGGGCGTTACCCTCTACCCAATATAAAACTGGCTCTGTTGAATGTTTTGCAGAAACACAAAAGAGGAAGTAATCTAACACCTGACCACAAAGTTGTGTTGCTTCAGTGTTTTTAACTATCGAAAAACCACGGACTATGGCAATGCTTGTGCTGACAAGTCCTCTGCAGTAAACCAACCCTAGTCTACTTCTGAGAAGAAACTTTTATCTCACTGTCAGGCAGTTAGTTACCTTGGAGATACTGCTATTATTTTATAGCTCTGGCCAAGAGGACAGAAACTTAGAGAATTTGCAACTGATCAGTTAAAGCACATATTCTGACCCGGTACATTCCTGCTTAAAATGGTTTAAAAATGAAACGGATTGTGTGTTGTTAAATGCTTCAATGTTAGGAATTAAGTTTATTCATTACTATGCACCCTAGGTACTATCCATGGAAGATAGTCAATACATGCTCCAGAGAAAGAAATGGAGGTAAAGTGATGTATTGTATGGTCAGAGCTTAAATGAAAACTATGAAGAATTATAGAATAATAATGATTTTGTAGAGATCAGAGAATTTTTATTTATAGCTTACTATTCATCAAACATTACCCCCTTGATAACCTCAGTTCTGTGGTTAGACTGAGGTTTGTTTTACTTGGACATTGCCAGTTCTCCTGCTTTGTTTCTTTACGTATCACTTATGGGTGAGATCACTGGTATTTTCTTTTCTCCTTATGACATATTACATTAAGCTTGTCCCTCTTCTTTCATCCATGTTATAGCAAAAAACAATAGTTCAGCTTTTTAAAGGCTGAACTGGGTATGTAATACACTGGGGCACTGCATACCTTGTCTAAGTGAGACCATGAGTTCAGTGCCAGCAATGTTGACCTGATTCTTGCCCCAACAACTAACTGCGCGTGAGTACTATAACTTAATATATAACTCCTGGTGCATTGCAACAACAGCAAAAAATAAATACAATGCAGGACCAAAGTAATGACATAGAGCGCAGGCAGTTATCTTACATAGGGCCAATCCCAGTTGAATCCCTGGAACAGTGACCCCTCCAAGCACCACTAGTTTAAAAACAAATAAACAAAAAAATCAACTAGAAGAAAGAGTAGTAGTTAACTGTGTGTAAACATATATTGAGAACATCTGTATTTATTTATCTAATGTTGTATATGTGAATCATTTCCAAGTCTTAACTGATTTAAATTGCACTGTAGCACTGTAGTACTGTTGTCCGGTTGTTCAATGATTTGCTCAAGCGGGCACCAGTAATGTCTCCATTGTGAGACTCGTTACTGTTTTTGGCATATCGAATATGTCATGGGGAGCTTGCTAGGCTCTGCTGTGTGGGTGGGATACTCTCAGTAGAATGCCAGGCTCTCCAACAGAGATGGAGGAATCAAACCCGGGTCAGTTGCGTGCAAGGCAAATGCCCTACCTGCTGGGCTATCGCTCCATTCAACTATAAATAGTATGACAGTATATATAGTTTTATACATTGTTTCAAATTAATGGTTGTTATTGTGCTATAAATAAAAGAATGGAATTGCTAGATTTTATCAAATTTTAGTTTTAATATTTTAGTAAATCTCCTTAGTGTTTTCTCCAGAAGTGCCCCTACTAGCTCTTGTCATTTCTGGAATTTTTGATAAAGGTTGCTCTCCAATGTTTGAGATGACATCTCATTGTTATTTTGGTTTGTATTCTCTTACTAATAATAGGTGATACAATTTTTTTTCTGTGTGTACATTGGTTACCTCTACATCTTTTTTAAGTGAAGAGCCTGTTCAGTTCTTCTGATTTTTTGATCCAGTTGTTGCTTTGTTTGTTGTTGAATACTTTCAGAGCTCTGCATAGATTAACTATTATCCCTTTCTAAGATAGTGGTATCAGAGTACTTTTTCTATTCATAAAGATGTCCTTTTGTTTTAACAGTATTAATTTACCACAGTTTGGAAGCTTTTTAGTTTGACATAATCCTCTCTTGATATCTGTGTTGCAAACCATAATGCCCCCAAATAGAGAGAGTTTGGGGAAAATTGTCTGACATGGAGGCTGAGGGAGGGTGGGAAAGTGGGTATACTGGGGAGATTGGTGGTGGGGAATGTGCACTGGTGGAGGGATGGGTATTTGAACATTGTATGATTGTAACTCAAACATGAAAGCTTGTAACTGTATCTTACAGTGATTTAATTAAAAAAAATCCCATTTGTTTACTTTTGCTTTTGTTTCCCTTGCCAGTAGAGTAGATTCATAGAAGACAACACTGAGTCTATTATCAAGAAGTGTTTTGCTAGATTTATTTGGCATATTTTATGAATTGGGTCTAACACCTAAGTATTCCCTTAATTTTGAGTTAAATTTTGTGCATGGTTTAAGATGATCATTTAATTGTATTCTTTTCTAGGTGATTATTCAGTTTTTCTAATGCCATTTGTTGAAGAGTCTTTCCAAAAACAAATTTTCTTTTGCCTAAACATATTTGCATTTTTTTTGTCTGCAATCCAAAACCTCCAAGATACTATATTGGAAGCTTTCATACATTTAGGATGACTTGTATAATGCAAATTTCCAGTCACCAAAGACAAGATATAGATTATGTCCAGGTACCTGTATTTTAACAACCAGCCCAGGTTCTCTAATGTCAATAATTAATGGATAAACATTCTAAAAATATAAATAAAATCAATGCAACATAACAGAAAAAAATAACAAAATCACAGGAGGAGCAAAGTATTACAGTAAAAGTTAAAAGTAAAGCCCATTCTATGTCGTGTTATCACAAGGGAGACTCCAGTGAGGTTGTATTTTATTTTAATTTTTAAAATTTAATTTTTAATTGAATCACTATGAGCTACAGTTACAAAGATTTCATGTTTGAGTTTCAGTCATACAATTATCGAATACCCATCCCTCCACCCAGTGTACATTTTTCACCACCAATGTCCCCAGTATCTCTTTCCTGACCCTGATTCACACCTCCCCATCCCCTTCTATGGTTTTTGTAGTTGATTCCATATTCAATGCTTTTAAATTTCATGAATCTTTGTTTTGTTTCTCTGTTTTATTCTTTAGGTGTTAGGTAGCATGTTGTCATATATTGTTTTTTTTTTTCTTGGACTTCCCAGGAATTCACTTATTGTTCTGGTGTAGTTTTTAATCATAATTCTTCCACTTTCAGAATCACTCTCTGAAATAAATATACACAGGAAGTTGTCATTCAGCTCTCTTGTGTCATTTCTAAGCTTTTGAACCTTTAAAATTTTCTTGGCCTCTACTAGCAGAAAATTATATTGTAAATTTGAGGTAGGGAAGCAAAAGTGAAAAGTTTCTTTTCAAAAACTCCCCAAATGACTATCTCATGTGGCTGAAGAAGGAAAGGTCTTGAGAAAAGAGGATCACATTGTTACACTGATGGACTTTATATTTAAGCTTTCTGAAAAAGGGAAGATTCTAAAAAGTAGTAAGAAACAATTATTGGAGTATGTACAGAAAACACAATTTACACCTTAATTCCAATTAACTTTTCACTAACCTAAAACATTCATTAACTCACAATACCCCAACTGCATCCATGAGATACTAGTGATATATAATGTGTAATCTAGCATGTAGTTTTTATATAAATGCACAGCTTAAGAAATCCCTGATGATGCTATGCAAACTAGTTTTCCTATTGATCCACTTTAGTTATTTCACTACTTCTTAAAAACACTTGCTCATTTTTCATTCCAAAATATGGCACTTGTTTCTCCATTGAGGGTGCCTTTGGGCACCTCTTTTTTTTTAACTTTCTTATTGAATCACTGTGAGAGGACTCTTACAACACTGTTCATGATTGGATTTTAGTTATACAGTATTCCAATACTGGGGGAACTCCTTGAGTATGCACTGTCCCTTTAATAAATCTTAACTACCTATGCTGACTGTGTTGTCCTTGAATTTTTTTCTCATGATTAAGAAAAGAACCAGACTTTCAGGTTGAGGCTACTCACATTTCTCTTATAGACCCTAAAGAGATCCATTTCATCCCAGGCTAAGTTCTACTTATCCTGTGGGACACAGAGTGGCAGGTGTTGAGCCTTAGTCCATGTGAATCAAATGAATCTAAGTGTAGCCTGATGATCACTTGTGGCACTAACAGGGTAATTGCATGACGGGACTGGATCTTTCCTTCTTCTTCTCTATAGTTTCCATAGGTCTGGCCTCTAGAAACACATTATTGCTCCTACATCAAAAAAATTTTAAAAATCTCAGAAACCCAAATAGACTCTGAGTTATGTACAGAGTTCCAGTAAAATACAAATGAGTAAAGTGAAATAGTACAGAACAGCTTAAAATGCTTAGGATTGACTCATTATAATAAAGTATAAGTTAAACTACAAATCAAAATGGGACATATGTCAAAATATAAAGAATGCTCTGTGAACATGAAAGATACGATATATCTATTTCTGGTTCACTTGTGATCTTGAGGGTCAACACAGAGTTTAATTCTTGTGCAATCATCAGTTATGGTCACTTGATAAAGGCATATGGGCACAGATCACTAAGTTAGTTACTTGGCAGGTAAAGAAAATTAATTGTAGTGCCATTTTCAAATATTTTTAAGTAACTTGAGCAGAGAACAGAGTAGTGGTGTAAGTATCTACTATTGATATACATATTTAATTTTTTAAAAACTCAAAACTTGGGGCTGGAGCGATAGCACAGCAAGTATGGCATTTGCCTTGCATGCGGCCGATGTGGGTTCGATTCCCAGCATCCCATATGGTCCCCCTAGCATTGCCAGGAGTAATTCCTGAGTGCAGAGCCAGGAGTAACCCCTCAGCATCTCTGGGTGTGACCCAAAAAGCAGAAAAAACACCTCAAAACTTTTAATTACTTCGCTCATTCTATTTATAATTATTAGAGAAATAAAATATTTCTTGGCGTATTCGATATGCCAAAAACAGTAACGAGTCTCACAATGGAGACATTACTGGTGCCCGCTTGAGCAAATAGATGAGCAATGGGATTACAGTGACAGTGTCAGTGACATTTTATATGTAATCGAATAATATTGGGTAGTTTGTAGTGAGTTATCATCAAATAAGTATATATAGTTTTCAAATTTTCCAAGAGCTCTTGTAGCTCCATAGTCATGTTTTTTAAAATGTTGCAATAATTTAGTTCAGTGATTTCTGCTTAAGGATTGTTTCAAGATAATTTTCCCACTGCTCGTTTCATTCCACTCAAACACAGCTGTAAGATATTTCTATCTATATTTGGAGATGAAGTGACTGATGGCTAACACTAACCATCTGGATGAGGGGTGTGCTGGGTAAGAGTGGAGAGGATATCCCAATGTATAACTTCACAGCATGGCTGGGAAATCATCCAGAAAATTTCCTATATTTTATATTCTTTTTCTTATTTATGTTCTTATTGTTGGCCTTTGGCTCTTGATGGTCAAATGACTCAACCACAGCCTATATGACTTTCTTTATCATATCAAATTTACTGAACCTTTGTTAGTGTTAATATTATATAACATGTTACCCACTTTTCTGATATTCAATTTATACATACTGTAATTAATCAAGGCACATACACTAAAAACTCATGTGTGAGGCTAGAGAGATAGTACAGCAGGTAAATTTCTCACTTTGCAAGCGACCAACCAGGGTTTAATCCCTGGCACCTCATATAAGTCCCGCCAGGAGTAATGCCTGAGCACAGACTCATTGCAATATTTAAAGTTATTCCATGACTCACAGAAACATAATGAAGTAGCTGATACTTCAGCTACTGAATCCTAAATTAAAATATACCCCCAAAATAGCAGCTGCAAATACGAAGTGATACAGGTGCTTTCTATCAGTTCCTTCTATGAGGAGCTTTGCTGTTGTCACATCTAACAAAATAGGATAAATTCTTGGAAATGTTCATCATAAAGGAGAATCTTCCCTCATATAACATAATTGTTCCACTCCTTGAAAATATGAAAACACTGTGATCATGGCTTATGTGTGAAACTGATTTCCACACCCAATTACGTATGGGTTCTTACCCATGTGATGTCTAGAACAATATTCAAAAGTTACTCATGCCCCTGGTAAATTATTCAAAGTATGGGACTGCACTGTGCATTTCAGAATGTCTCACTGCTGGTTCTCACTATTAAACGGAACTTTTCCCTATCTCAATCATGTAAGATGGAGATGAGGACCCAGCCCTCCTATTCCCACATGTTCTCTAGGATGCAGTTGCTGGTCCACATCCTATACTGGCCTACATTATGAAAAAAGGCTGGAAAAAAAAACAGAACTACCAAAATGATTTTGTACTGACAGTTCAAGGACTAATCCTTGATAGATGATAGCCTTCAGATATAAAAAGAATGACATTATCCCCATTGAGAACTCTCCTCTCTATAATCTGCTCAAGTCAGGGTTGTTAGCAGAAGAGATTATTTTCATATTTTTGTTTCAGTTTTATTATTGAATGGGTTCCTTAAATTTTATTATTGAATATTCTATTATTGAATGGGTTTTATATCCCAATAAAAATAGAAAAATTAACTTTGCAGGGTGAATTGGTGGATTTTCAGTGGTGGTGAGTAGACAGAACTTGTTATTCTTGACATACACATTTTGTTTAAATATAAACGACTTCAATTTTTCAGTGATATAGTATAACAAAACATTTTTACTCTGTCTATTTGGGTTCTTTGACAGCAAGTTTCTGTCAAGGTATAGTTAGTTCTGGGATGAAAGAAACATAAGTTATCACTAGTACTGCAAACTGCAACTGTTGGAGAATATTTTCCTCATTTTCCAGAACGTCTCTAGAAGCTTCTGTACCAGAGTCCTCAGTGAGAGGGCTAATTACCACAGCTAAGTATAGCACTTGAACTTCACCCTGCCTTTCTGATGTTTTCATCTTATATAGTGTGAGGTTGACTCTTATTCCAAGATCCATAAAGTGGTTGCATCTATCAGTTTGAATAGGTTAATGCTATAAAACAAGAATTAAATTCTCAGCAACTTAAAGCAACAAAATTTTTGTTTTTTACCTTATATTATGGACCAGTTGCAGATTGGTAGTGGGTTCAGATTTGATATACTAGAATCACAGTTGGTAATATAGTAGAATTCAGAGTTGAATTTGGGGTGTTAGAGCGGCCCCATATTTTAAAAAAAATCTGCCTAGGGTCAGGAAACTTGCTTTTGTGTCCTAACAGGATTTTGACTTTTTAAAAATCCAGCTGATCATGATAATGGTAAATTCTAACCTAGTTTTATTAACTAAAAACAAATTAAATGATCATTAATAATCCTACGAAAGGAAGGAAGCATAATTCTTCTTCCAGGTACACAGAAGTTTCTCAAAATACTTTATATGCTGCACAAATAACAACTATGATGAAAACTTTTCCAAACATGAAAAGGGAGTTCAGATATTAGACTACCAGAAAACAAGAAGGGCAAATGACCAAAGAAGAGATTTTTCTTATTTTAAAATCTGTTCTATATAACTCCATTCTCAGTCTGGCTCACTACCTATTAGTAATATAGTAATTGCTGAATGAATGGAGAATAACCGGATATGAATGAGATTATTTAAATTACACCACAATTAAAAAATTAGATTTGAATCAGACCACAATTGAAGCTTTACGGGAGATGCTTTACTGTTTTAGCTCCACACTATTAAGCATGACCAATACGTTGTTTGCAGTATTGCATTTTAGAGTTTGAAAGCCAAGTGGTACACTGGAAAGAGACGTAATAAGATGTTTCATCTCATCATTATTTAGAATCTGTGCATTTGTTGATTTCCTTTAAAGTGGAAACTTTCTTGGAACCTACATAGTTAACGACAGACATTTTCTTTTATGCCTATAACGGGGCTTGAAACAGGATAGGGATATGTTGCTACATTGTTTATCTGCGCGCGTGTGCACACACACACACACACACACACACGGCTATGCTGCTACATTGTTCATCTGCGCGCACACACACACACACACACACACACGGCTATGTTGCTACATTGTTCATCTGGACACACGCACACACGGATACGTTGCTACATTGTTCATCTGGACACACGCACACACGGATACGTTGCTACATTGTTCATCTGCACACACACACCACACACACACACACACACACCCTTAGTAATGGGTGTCTTATGCGATGAAAAGATTTGATTTTCAGAGTAATATGACTGTGCAACAGTTTTTAACGTAGACTGTGGTTTACATCTAGGCAGCAGGTAGTACTACTGCCTTTGCAAAAGTTTTTCCGAGATGATGGAGCGCGTTTTGGTACTCATCAAAGGATACTATTTCAACCGGCTTCCAGCCCAACTTTTAGAGGTCATCACTCCGCAACTCTGGTACGGCTCCAGAGCCCGAATTCCTTCCCCCACCAACAAAGGCCCCTCCCACTAGCCTTTAGGCTGCAATCTCACGCCCCGCCTCCCAGGAGGCTTTCCAATCGGACGGCGCGTCCCGGGCCCAGCCCCCAGTCACGTGACGCAGCCCGGCCCGCTTCCGGCGCGTCGCGGGTGGCTGACGTCGGGGTCCGGCGTCGCGTTCCGGCTGTCCGGCGGCGGCGGCGGCGGCGGCGGCGGCGGCGACAGAGGCGGCATCAGAGGCGATGGCAGCGGACGCCGAGCGGGCTTGAGGGCTCGGAGCCGTTCTTTCCGTTGCGACTTCGGGGCGTGACGCGGCCCTGCGACTTTCGGCTCTCTCGCTCCCGTCCTGCTTCCTCCGCAGCCGCTGCCTGGGCGGAGGCGGACGCGGTGCTGGAGGCCCGGGCTGGCCCCGCGCTCGCGCCCCGGCTCGGCCCCGGACGGCCCGGGCTGCTGTGCGGAGAGGAGGCCGAGTCGGTAAGAGGCAGCGGCGGCGGTGGCGGCGGGGCCTGCTGGTGGCCTGGCCCCCGCGCCCGGCCTCCCGGGACGCCCCCGCGCCGGGTGTCTGTCCCTGGCCCGCTCGCTCCCCTCCCTCGTCCCTCTCGGCGACTCGCCGCCCCTATTGTCTGGGCGCCGCCGCTCCCGCTCCCCACCCTTCCTCCCCCCACCCCCCCTGCGGAGGGCCGGATGGCTGTCAAACCTGGACCTCCTCTCCCCGCGGCCAGCCGGCCCGCCGCTTTTCCTGTTGGTCCTGTGCCATCGCCTCCTGCCCCTCGTGGTGGCCTCCCCTCCCTGCGCTTCTGGTCCCCCGCTTGCCCCGGTGCTGTATCCTCCTCTGGCAGATAGATGTTCTCTCCGTCCCCGGCTGTCATCACGCACCGCTTGCTTCCACCACTGTTCCTGACGTGGTAGTTTTTTGTTGTTTTAGAAGGGGGGGGCGCTCTCTGGGGTCAGCTTTCCCGTTTTACTGTGCTGGGACCCATTTTCCCCTTTTTTTCTGCCACGCCGCCCCGTGTGTCTGTGTCTCACTTTGTCTTTTCATAAATTGAAATTTCCTCCTGTTACTTCCAATTCCACCCCAGAGAAAGGAAATCTTTACACCCCCCTCACCCCCCCCACTTCTTCCCGCTTTTTGTTTTTTGGGACTTTCTTCAGTATCAGGAGAGCATTTGTACATCTTTATTACTCTGGGTTCTTAAGTTTGAGTCTGGAAAAGGTTAACATCTGGGGAACTGTTCCTTACTATGATCTTTTGTGAAGAGTAGCAGAAACGGCTTGGTTACATTTCTACACAGCTGTTGAAGTTGCTGCATCATAATTACACACTGACCTGACCTCTGTTAAAATGATTTCCACTTTTATTCTTTTTACACCAAATGCCCAATGGTGGAGCTTTTTAATACATTTTTTATTGGGGGGGAGGAGGCAACAGTGCAGGAAAACTCCCCTTATCCTTTCTCTTGAGTATTTTAATTTGGCTTGATATATTTTTTGCAGGCTAATATTGGTGCTGTTTTTCTCATCAGATTCTTTCAAAGAAGAAAAGACAGTTTTTGTTCTCTGCTACGTTTTGTTCTTTTTTGAATTGCCACCCAATTATTTTAAAAAATGACACTTTGTGTGTTGTTGTGTGTGTGTTTAAACTGGAATGAAACAGAGATAGTATCAATTTTTAATATCAGTAGTGTTTTGAGTACCCTTCTTTCCCAATAAAAAGGAGATTTCCTTCCTTATTGCCTATTTTCATTGGGATGTCTGAGAATACTAAAGTATAGTTAGTGGAGGGGGCCAAAAAGGACCACCACAGGTATACTGAGTGGACATTGTGGCTAAAAGAACAGTAGATAGTCCTTCAGTCATCCTGAGACTAATCTGTAGTATTTTGTTTAATATGACAGTCAGCCATATGCACTGCCCATATTGAAATACAGTAATTTGGTACAAATAAATTATTAAGAGTAAAAAAATTCATATTATTGTTACTTTTTGAATAAAATATAAAGACAGAAATTTCCATTGCCACTTTGTATAGGAAATCATTTTCCCATGGAATCATTTCCTACCACTATGGGAAATCATAGGTATCTTTATCACAAGATAATGTATTAAAGTCTTTACCGGTAAAGAGCATGTCGGCTATCTCCATCTTCATGTGCATTTTAGTGTCTTTTCAAGTGTGTTGAGACATTAGTGAATATTGAAAATTTTGATGAGGTTTATCTTTAAGAATTTTAGTAGTTAAATTCCAGAACACTCAGAAGTCTTGGTTTTTTTTTTTCTTTTCTAGCATTTTGGGAAGACTTTTTTAAATTAAAATTTGAGGCCTTTCAGCCTCAGTATGTATTATCAATCTGTAATGCCTATATATTTAAGTATTAATTTTTATTGTGCCCTTTTCTTAATTTATCAAGATTCTAAGTTGCATGCTAGAAGTATTGGTACATCATCTTGAAATATCTTAAAAATTTGACAATGTTAGGTTTTCGTGTAATGTTTTAAAAAGTTCCGGTTAAAAGAAATTTTTTTAAAAGTTCAGTTTAATTCCCTAGACATCTTATGCACAGACTCTAACCATCCCCCCCTTTTTCTTCCCCTCTTGAGGTAGTGAAAAAAGAATACTGAAGAATAGGATCTCAAGATGAGTAAAAAGCCCCCAAATCGTCCTGGAATCACTTTTGAGATTGGTGCTCGTTTGGAGGCACTGGACTACTTACAAAAATGGTATGGACAGTATGGAGCTCACAGCATCTATAGCTTCACATATTGGGGTTAATTGTTCTTACGACAAGTACAGAAACATTAATGTATTCATGCTTTTACTAAAAATATACTTTGTTTTTTAGTTTTCATACTTTGAGCAAACTTTAGGTTTTGTATCTGAAGACTTTCTATTATAGTCACAGATATTTTAGTGACAATAATTTTAGGTGTTTGAGAACTATAAGTAATAGAGTGTGGTTATCAAAAATACAAGATAGAGAGTATTATTGCTCTTGTATATTTAACATGAATGATATTGGTGGTGACTAATACAGAGAACCAGCTTCCCAAACTGGTTAAAAAGATATAAATCGGTTTTCTTGACTATGTTAGAGGTGGCTTTTTAAAATTTAGAATTCTGCAATTAGCAGCCACTGTTTATTCTGCCACTATAAACCAAAAACTAATTTCCCTGCCTCCTTCCCCAGAGGGTAGTAGCCTAAAGGCAGACTTGTTATTGTCTCCTGTCCTATGGGTAATCCTTCTAGATTGTCTCTTATTTCTTCTACTCTGGTCAACTGTGATGAGTGGTGAATTTAAACACATTCGACATACCCCTTACACAGTATAGAAAAAAAAAAATGTGTCACTTAGGATGAAACCATCTAGAGAATGGAGAGGTCATCCCTTATTTTCCTAGGGGATGCTATTCTCATTCTCATTAGTTGGCTTGTGGTCCTGTTCTCTGGGAGAACTGTTTCTTTTCCATGCTCTGTTTTATATCCTGAGAGGACTTGAGTGTGGTTTTTCTTCTGGGGGTTGAGTTGTCTCCACTTGAAGCCCATTTGTTTTGAGAAACAGTTTAGAAATTTCAGAACTTTTTGATTTTTCTCTTTATATGACTCCCAGAAAGCCTGCTAGGCAGTTTGTAAATTTTACTTTTGATTGATTTGCATTAAGTCATTTCCCAAGTGGCAGAGAAATCTTGTTTAGTCATGATACTGTATACTAACCTGGGGTTTTGTGTCTTCAATATGGTGTTAGAACTCTGCATATGTCCCTGATACCCGACATAGTGTGCAGTGATGGGCAGTTAGATAGGAATTTGAAGTGGTTAATCCATAGGTACTTAGTCCCTACCTCTAAACTATATCCCGTTGTGTAGTTCTTTTGAAGGAGATTTAGTTGTTACTCTTATCAGTCCAGAGTGTATGCTTAGTTCTCAGAAGGCATGTGGGAAGTGCCTATGAGCCAGACTTCCCTGGTCATGGCATTAAAAAATTATCTTAAGACAAATTAAAGCTTTTGAATCTAATTCATCTTAATATCTTTTCTTAGGCTTCTAAACTAACAAAGCTATAATTGCACTAATTTCCAGTTTTGTGGTTTATTAAGTCTGTTCTTTTAAGTGGTTTTCAGGGATATTAATATAAGTAACTTTGCTATTGGCAATAAATTCATATTTAGTGGCAAAATTATAATCAAAGATTATTAAAAACTACTTTTTGAGGCGTGGAGGCAGGTGGTGGGGACTCTCAAGTAGTATTTAGGAGACCTAGGGGCCTTTTTCAGAGATTTTTTTGATCAGCTAGGCTGGCAGTTGGATGGTAGGGCCTGTTGGATACCAGGGCCTCAGGATGCACTGCTGTTTTCTCCAAGCAGTTCTAGGGATTATGGACTATGCACCACTCTGGCCATTCCTGTGTGTGTGGTGGTGGTGGTAGGGTGGGCTGGGGGTGTCTCTAGGGCTTCATCTGGTATTGCGCGAAGAACCCTGTGCCAGGGATCAGGGTTAGCTACATGCAAGGCCTGTGCCTTAACCTCTATGCTGTCTCTCTGGCAACCAGCAGAGGACTATTTTGAAAACCAAACCTAATCTGTACATTTCAACTTTCAGAGAACAAATGAAAGTTGTAGCTTAATTGTTTGTATTAACTTAGGTATTTTTTGGAGAAATTCCTAAGTGCTCAAGTAGGATGATAACAAGCAAATATATTTGTTGGTTAAGGTGAGATTTTATTTTTGTTTGTTTGTTTTTTTTTGCTTTTTGGGTCACACCCGGCGATGCACAGGGGTTACTCCTGGTTCTACACTCAGGAATTACTCCTGGCGGTGCTCAGGGGACCATATGGGATGCTGGGATTTGAACCCGGGTCGGCCGTGTGCAAGGCACACGCCCTACCCGCTGTGCTATCACTCCAGCCCCCGAGAGATTTTATTTTTAATAATTCCAGTAATAATGTTCTCTTTAAACACCCAAAATAATCACATAAGAGAGTAATTGAAATTTGTTGATCAGTTTGATTTTTTAATGAGTTTATATATATTAAAATTTTTTCATTCTGCAGTTGTATTCTGAATTGAAAAAAACTCAGTACTGTTTATGTATATTTAAATATGTTCTAGGTAATGTAAATATCAAAAATCAGTTAAACTTAGGTGACCTTTGCATTTAGTATTAAATATAATAATTATGCCAGGCTCTGCCATGGGGGTGAGATACTCTCTGTAGCTTGCTGGGCTCTCTGAGGGGGGCGGAGGAATCGAACCCGGGTCAGCCTCGCGAAAGGCGAATGCCCTACCGCTATGCTATAGCTCCAGAGCCTGGCAAGCTACCCGTGGCGTATTTGATATGCCAAAAACATTAACAATAAGTCTCACAATGTGAGATGTTACTGGTGCCCTCTCAAACAAATTGATGAGCAACGGGATGACAGTGACAGTGACTTAATTATGACAACTAAGTGATTACTAACATTTATTGAATTTTCATGGGGCACAAAAGAAGTTCTGTTAGGTATCATAATCTTAATAAATTATATTTCCAAATAAGATAATAACCTATATTTCTTGTATTTGTCATGTGTTGAGGGTAACTCTTTCACATGATTTCTGCATATATTTGTTTTAATATCAGGTAAAATTGTAGAAGAATTATTTGAGTGTTGAGAACTGATATTGTGAGAAATAGTGAATCATTTAAGATATATTATTATGCTTATTTTCCCTCTTCCAGGCCCCTCCTGTTCTTCCTATTTTTTTTCTGTTGCATCCAGATTGAGTTAGTTATTTATATTTATTTCAGCTGGAAAAGCATCGATTCCTAGTATACATAAATATCTTTTTAGCCATCATAGGCGTTGGACAGGGAAGGAGGAACAGGAATGCAAATATTGCCTATTGTCTCTGGACATGACACATTTTATAAGCATTGTCTTAAGGAAATAGCTTATCACAGTTTGATACATTACCATTTCAGGAGGAGGATTATAAAGAGAGCAAGTTAATAGAGCATCCAGACAAGCTAACTTGATGGCAGATTTATAAAGCATCTTTTATGTATAAAACAATAATTTTTAGTAACTGTCATAAATAAAAGAATAAACTCTAAATTTACTTAACAGAAGTAAATGAAAGTGTTTGTTGTAGATTTTATTTAATAAAAGAGATCAGTCCATTTTTCTTAGGCCAGTGCATCATTACTACTTAACCAAACCACATATTCTTTAAATTATTGAAAGTTAATTTCATCCTCACATTTTAAATTTTAAATTTTAAATTCAGGATTTCTTAGTCTTTTGCTTTCAAAATAACAGTATTGCTACATCAGAAGCTCATTATTTGCCAATTCAAATGAATGAAAACCCTGAGAAACCAGTGAAAGGTCCCTCATCTTTAATTCTAAAATATGGCTTTAATACCTGGATCTCTTCTATATTAACTTTAATTTCAAAAATTTTGTAATTTCACTTGACATTTTATACTCAAGTTTATACTTTAAAGTCTGTCAGGGACAGGAGAGATAATACAGAGAGGTGCTTGCTTTCCATATAGTTGACCTGGGTTTGATCCCTGGCACCACATATGGTCCACCACGCACAGCCAGTAGTCAGCCCTGAGCACAGCAGGGTGTGGCCACCACAAACAAACCAGAAAAAAAAGTTTCTAAAGATGTAACAGTGCTAATATTTACCACTAACATTCTCTCTTATCTCCATTTTTCATGATAACCTTTGTACATTTAAACCCTGACATTTAGTTTTATAATCATTTGAATGCAATGACATCATAAGAATGAAAATGGATTCAGGTTGTTGATATAGCAATGATTTTGGCAAAAAAGAAGTTCAGGGTTGAAATTAAATTGGGGATTCTATAAGTAGATGCAAAAGACAAAGAGATAGGATCATTCACACTCACTTTCTGATCCCGTAAGTATGGGTAAGTTCATGATACCAGTAAGATGGAAGTAGTATTACAGGTTTTTACCTCACAGTGTTACTTGAGTGGTCAAATAAAACTATGTTTAAGCTTAAAATTCCATATGTGTAGTTGTAATGCATTGAGATAAATGCAGGGGAAGAGGGCAAATTGAAAAATATTTGGAGTTTTGAAAATTAAGTTTTTGCCTTTTAATTGTAATGTGAGAGTGACTGGAATGAAGGTGGAATAGCATGTTAAAACAACCATAATCCATCTTGTAGAGATGGGAATCAAATCTTCCACATTTCCACACAGTTTCATAGTTTACAAAACATTCTTGCAAATAATAGTTTTACATTTAGAAGGTTGTTCTATTTATTCTGAATATTGTTTAGTAAGAAAAGTGATGAAATCAAGTTGGTTTTGACTACTGATTTAATTTGTCTTTCATTTAAGTTAAAATAGTTACCCTATAGCAAGTGATTTAGTTATGAACACAAAACGAATATGCTCTGGTAAAAGAAATTTGAATAATAGAATCAATTTAAAACATTCAGTTGAGTTATACTCTTCTGACTTCTTTTTGGAATATTTCTATTTAATTCTCTTCTAGATCTAAAGGAAAGGAAAATGAAAGATTTAAAAAAAAGTGTGGAGATGTCTCCAAGTATCAGAATTTGATAGAACAGTATAAATTTGAATTGGCAAATGCTGTTTCCACAGATTTGGAGTTTTTTGAACTGTATGGAACATTTGCAAATGTGAGTTTTTAAAATGTTCATGAAAAGAATTTTGAAAGTGGGGAACTTGAGTAAATTTAGATTGCAGCAAGTTCAAATACCTCCTAATTTAAATAAAAATGCACATTTTCAGATTAAAGAGAGAGGCTTTACTCTAACTAGATTTGGCCATTCAAAGGTTAACAGTAGAGGCAAGTTTGGATTAGGGCGTGCTCCTGAAAAGCAGCTCAGGCACACTTTTGAAAACATACTTCTACTTGATGAGTTTGAAATTTGTAGATACTTTAAATGAAATAGAGAGTTCTTTCACTAATAAGAGTAATGTTTTGCATTTTTGTATATTGGGTTTTCCTAACTCTTTGTATATACTTGAAATAGGCTCTTATTGAGCCACAGGTCTTGAAAACCTAATTTCAGCTGTTGATACAGAAAAATGAGCACAATTATATATCACATGGATTTAATTATTTATCATAGGTGGATCATAGAAAATTTATACATGGGTTCTCGATTTGTGATCCCTGTAGAGAATTTCACAATGAAACTTATCCTTTCTTCTCTTTTATTCTTTTTTTGTCTTTTAACAATTTTGAGATGCTTCACATTTAATAGTCACAGAGATTTGATATGGTCTAAGTGAACACTCAATTTTTGACCTGAGTCTAAACATTTTAGTTCTGTATTTTAAAAAATTTAAAAAATTTCCATAACTGAAAAGACCTATAAACTTTCAAAAATAAGAAAATTCTCCCCATTCCTCCTTCCACCAAAAGGGGGGGCAAATGCAGAAAGTTTAAAGACTATGTTTTAAAATATACCTGGTGCTGATTCTTGCTCTAATGTTTTTTCATTATGTTGGTTGATCCATTTGTTAGAGATTTTTCTGTCTGAAGTTTTTTGTTTGTATATTTTTCTTGAAAAGTGAGTGAAAAGAATATTGTAAAAAGTAAATTTAATTTGAAATATAGTTCCTTGATGCTGTTGTGCCTTGAATTGTATATCTTTGGAGACTTACTGCTCTTCTTTAATGTCCTGTAAACGATATTCAGGGATAGCAGATTATATATGCATCTATAAGCATGTGCGAATATGTATATATATATTTAAAATCACATTTGAAAGATAAGTAACAGGATTTGAGACAGTACAATTGATAAGGAGTGAAAAGTTATGTTCAAGACTGCTAATCATTAGAAACAGAAAATGATTTTTAAAAAACTGTGGTAAGGTGAATATAATCTGGAACAAAAATAGGTAGCCGAGGGGCCAGAGTGTTAGTACAGCAGGTAGGGTGCTTGCCTTGAACTCAGTCAACCTGGGGTCAATCCCCAGCATCCCATATGGTTTCCCAAACACCTCCAAGAGTGGTAGAGTTCAGAGCCAGCAGCAGTTTCTGAACACGACGAGTTCTCCGCCCCACCGCCAAAAACCAAACAAACAAAAAACCGAACAATAAAAATAAGTGTTGAGGGGCTGGAGAGATAGCACAGTGGGTAGGGCGTTTGCCTTGCACGCGTCCGACCCAGGTTCAAATCCCAGCATCCCATATCGTCCCCTGAGCACGGCCAGGGGTAATTCCTGAGTGCAGAGCCAGGGTAACCCCTGTGCATAGCCAGGTGTGACCCAAAAAGCAAAAAAAAAAAAAAAAAAAAGTGTTGAAAGTGTTTGTATATAATGGTTTTGGGAACATTGTTACACTTCTCCAAATTGCCCTTTCACTCTTTTTTTTTTCTTTTTGAGTCTCCCATCCAAGTACTGGAGTGATAGCACAGTGGGTAGGGCATTTGCCTTGCATGCAGCTGACCTGGCTTCAATTCCTCTTTCCCTTTTGGAGAGCCCTGCAAGCTACCGAGAGTATCCCACTGCATGGCAGAGCCTGGCAAGCTCCCCATGGAGTATTCAATATGCCAAGAACAGCAGCAAGTCTCACAGTTGAGACTTTACTGGTGCATGCTCGAGCAAATTGATGAGCAACGGGAGAACAGTGCTACAGACAGTGCTACAGTGCTTTTTGGGTCACACCCAGCAATGCACAGGGGTTACCCCTGGCCCTGCACTCAGGAATTACTCCTGGTGGTGCTCGGGGGACCACATGGGATGCTAGGTCGGCTGCGTGCAAAGCAAACGCCCTACCCACTGTGCTATCGCTCCAGCCCCTGCCCTTTCACTCCTTTAAATGCTTTTTAATTTCCTATTTAATCTTGAAATTACTTAGAATCTTATCTGGTGTGAGATTGGCTTTAAAATGCACTTTTACTCAGGCTAATTACCTCACTTTGCATTGCGTTACCAGTTAGTTTTCTTAAAAGTCCATTGATCACTTGGACAGTGGTGGAGGGTGTGGTGCTGGAATGTTTAATGCATGAAGTCCTACCACTCTCTATATTGTTAAAAAAAAAAAAAGTTCATGCTATGGTTTTGAAAGTTAATAGGAAAAACTCTAAAAGGGTGAGTCTTCAACTGTATCAGAATCACTTGAATTTGAATGTAGATTGCCAGGCTGTCCCACTGCTTCTGGGAGGTTTGAGGTGGGACCCAGTTATTTGCATCACTTAGTAAGTTTTCAGGTGTAGAACTGGGAGCACATAGGCACCATGGTTCTTACAGTAGTGGGTTGCAACCCTACAAGGTGGGTCGGGAGACACAACATTAAAAAATCTGATTTAAAATAAATGTATTTATGACTTATTGTCAGCAAAAATTTGATTTGTGTACCTTTTTAAAATATACCTTTTTAAAATATGCCTATAGTCTGTAAAAATTTCTTGGGCAAAAAGTGGAAAGGAATCCCTGGTTTAAATTATACAGACTTAGTAACAAAGCTTGGTTTTATAAAACATTTTTTGTTTGCTTGTTTTGTTTTGTTTCTGTTTGGGGCTGCATCAAGTGGTGCTCAGGGATCACTTAGGAATTACTTCTGGTGAGATGGGGGAGACTGTGAGGTGACAGGGGTTGACTGCTTGCAGGGAAAGTGCTCTGCAGTTCTATTTGGCCCCTTAACAGAACTTTTGTGGTAGAAAGAAAAGGATGTATCTAGGATTATATTTTGAATTTTTAATCTTATTTTAATTACATTTTTGGAGAGGGCATAAGTTCATTTCAAAGTGATGCATGATCCTACAATCCTTTTTTTTTTTCCCAGTAGACTATATTACCTACATATGATTTTGAAGTACTTCAGTTTACTTGTCCCTCCTCTTTCTATAATCTTCAGCACTACCTGGATGGATAGTTACTAGGATTTAGACCCTTGTTGCTTAAAGCGAAGACAGAACCTTACAACTGTACATGGTTATAGTTGATTGTAAGTGGACTATTATGAAATACAAATTTATAGTGCTATGAGAGCATATCTATGTAAGCATATTTAGTATGTCACTTGAATTTGGCAAAAATTCCGTTAAGATAAGGGATAATCTACTAGTTTTGAAATGATAGATCTGACATTTATAGATTAAACTTATTTTTTTTTCTTTTGGAAGTTCCAAGGAATTAGTACTTAGATGATGCTCTGGGATCCACTGTTGGTGGTCCTTGGCCCAGCCTACCCAGATGGTTCAGTGCTCTGTCCCAGAATACTTTGCTGCTTGAGCTCTATGATGCTGGTGATGACTAGAGCAACCTAGTAACGCTGTAGATCCCCAGGGCTGCACTCAGTGAGTGTTGGGGACCTCTTAGGTAAATCAGTGATGCTTGGGGCAAACGTACTGCCAGAAATTGAACTGAGGGTGTGGCTCTGGTCCCAGTCCTATCTTACCAAATTCGTAGATTGAACTATTTTGTACCAGACCTAGCCATAGTTTTATTTAACTGAATGTGGAGGTCTTGAAAAATCTTTGAAATTTGTTTAAAATAAATTTATTACTTTCTGCTTTGTTACTAGTAAATGTTTGATTTGAAATCTAGTTGTTATACCTGTATACCCAGAGTTCTCTAAATGTTTTTCAGACCAAAAGGGATCACTAGTATAAAAAGATTAAGAAGCCCTAATCTGTATGCCTTACAGCCTAGTTCTCCCTCTCAGAGAACCTGGCAAGGTACCGAGAGCATCCTGCCTGTACTGCAGAGCCTGGCAAACTCTCCATGGCATATGCGATATGCCAAATACAGTAATAATGATGGGTCTCATTCCCTTTACCCTGAAAGAGCCTTCAATGAGGCACCACTGGGAAGAATGAGTAAAGAGAGGCTGCTAAAATCTCAGGGATAGGATGAATGGAAATTTTTACTGGTGCCTGCTTGAGCAAATCAATGAGCAATGGAATGACATTGCTGACAGTGATACAGTGTTAATCTGTATGAGGTAGAAGTCTCATAGCCAAGTTCTTTTGGTTCTTAACTACTTATTTTAATTCATGATTTCATATGTAGATGCCCTAGAGCTTTGAGTCTCAGCTCCAGGGAGTAATTGGGCTCATTGTTCCCAGACATCTTATATCCGTACCTGCTCTGGTGGCAGGGCGTATGTCTTCATATTTAGAAGGACCTTCAGAGTCTAGCACACCTTGGTCATCTTATTCTTTACTTTTTGCCTGTTTTTACTTAAGCAAGTTACTTAACTGTTCAGTGCCTCTGTGTTCTCTTTAGGATCTGAGAACAATTTCTAACTTAAAATGATTTCTAAATCTCAAGGAATTAAGGAAGATGGTATATAAGAACTACTCATGGTGTGTGCCAGATGGTAGATAGACACTTAATAAATGTTAACACTAGTAGTAATAGCAATGCGCAGGGTCCTAAGAAAATAGAATTTAATGGAAGTAGAAAGCTTGTAAATTCTCAGTAGAAGCTCTGCTCAGTTTAACACAATACATAAAACCTCTATCCCAGGACTCTTTCTTTGGTTTAGTTCTTTCAGTGTGAAGACTGCTCTGGATTCAAGAGCACAGTGTAATTCTTTAATAAACTTACCTATAATCTCAAAGAAAAAGAGAAACCAGACTGCCCCAAATTTAATCAGTAGTGTCAAATATCAAGATATAGGAACTAGGTGAACAACTTGTTTTGAGGTTTCTTAGTTTTGTGACAAAATTAAAAAACAGAGTTTGACCATGCCAACCTGTATTTTGGTTTTTGGTAGTCTAGGAAAGGAGTTCTTGCTAGTATGAATCTATAGGTACAAAGTTGTGTTGCAGGCATTTGGATTTTGTTAAAACAATATGAATGAAGGTTCACAAATCAGGAGATTAAGGGGGTAGACAGGAGCCGGAATTAAAATTTAGTGATTTGGACAAAACTTTCATTTAAAAGGTGGCTACCACAATAGTCTGGAAGGAAAATACATAGCTAAATTTGTTCTTACGTACCTGTTCTTACTACAAAATTATGGGTAAGAAACTTGTATTGGACATGTGTCTTGTGGATTAATGTGTCAGAAAAGACGTGAACGATAAGTGGAGATCCTTAGAATGAACAGTTTTGGCATTTAAGCTATCACCTAAATATTCTTTACTTTTTTGTTTTTGTTTTTGAAACACCCTGTGATATTCAGGAGTTACTTCTGGCTTTGTGCTCTGGCATCGCTCCTGGCAGTGCCTGGGGGACCGGTCCCTGTGGGACGCTGGGGGTTGAACCTAGGTCAGCTACATGCAAGGCAAGCACCCTACCTACTGTACTATATCTCCAGCTCTTATCATCTTAATATTCTTTAACTTCTAGATTTTTAAAATTAATACTTCATTTTGAAATATCAGGTTTGATTAATTAAAAATGATTTTACTTAAGTATGTTATTAAAGTGTGCAATATTTTGTATCTAAAGCACTTTGTCTAAAAATACTTAGGTGATGTTCTTGGGTTAGAATTAATGTTTCAGTCATCTTTAAAAAATTTTTTTACCAGTTTCTTACTTAAGAATATCTTATCAAAAACAATTAGATAAGATTTGGTTAACATTTAGATTATGTTTAAGTCAGTTTCAAGTATTCTTCAAAATTTCAAAATTTCTTAATTATTTCAAAAATTAAGATGTGGGGCAGGAGAGAGCTTGTAATGGATCAGGTGCTTGCTTTACATGCAGCAACTCAGGATCGATCCCCAATACCCTACATGGTGCCCAAGCCCTTCCAGAAGTGGTCACTGAGTACAGAGCCGGGAGTAAGCTCTGAGCACTGCGGGGTGTGGCCCAAAAACCAATTAAAAATAATTAAGGACCTACTTTATTTGGGAGAACACTTAATTTAGGTATTCTATGTGCTGCTATAGTATGTTGTAGTAGCTGTTGTATTCTTTCTCTCCTTTCTGCCCACTGAATTTGTTGGTTGGATTCATCTTGAGTTGTAGCTGTATTCCTATGGCAGTTTCTGGAACATAGACATAGTGAACTAGAGATTCAGTGTGTTCTGAATGAGCTAAAATGATTGAGGAATTGTCAGTTTTTAAACTTGCATAAAATGTTGCCAATATAAGTAAGAAAATGTCTAAAATATGTAGCTTGAGTAACTTGTTGGGTCAATTAAAAAAACTCTCCTCTTCTTATTTCAAGTGACTAGTCAAATCAATGAATCTCAGTGGGGCTTAGGGCATTGGATAATGTTGACTGACTTAACTCAATGGATTGTCACCTGTTAGTGAGTATTAGCCCCGTTCTTTGATTTAAGCATAGGGGATTTGATATCAGATTCGTATCAAGGAATTTTCTCTTGCTGTTTTCTTATGGTTATCTCTTATCAACAGATAAAAAAATCTGTATGCTTCAAACTAGATGATTAACTAGAATGACTTCTCTGAATTCAAATCATGCTTATGTTTTACAGCTAACAGAATATAAAGAGACTTAAAAAATATGTGAGATGGTATTTCTGCCATAGCCCCATACTCATCATTTCCTCTTTCCAAGAATAACGGGGCAGCTATAGTTTGGGTATTAGTGTATGATCTTGCCTTCCAAAAGACACATTTAATGTTATGTATCCCTTAGAAATCCTGATTATGTTGTAAAATCCCACATCAAAAGAATAGTCATGGCCATTTATACAAAGCATGTAACATTTCCTACACAGACTTAAGGGAAGAGAGCTGTCCATCTAAACAGTTAACAACAGTGTGATCTAGTTTTGGAAATTCTTTGTAACAGTAATTCCTGTTTTAGGTTTCTCATCTCTATATTTTGATGACACTCAAAGAGTTGATACTACGAAAAACAGACTCCTTCTGTGACTAATCTCTTTGGTCATTGCCTACTTTTTATTAAATTATAGCTCTAATCCAAAATCTATAACTCTTGCTGTTTTCTGAACAGTGAAAGGCACCAGGGAATGACAGTACTGCTATTATCAGATAAGATAATAAATTACCCTAAGGTGGGTAGGTAAGAGTAAATATTACAGGAGGTAAAAATTATTTTAAGTGATGGATCTTCTTTATCACTTTGTAATTATTGCCACAGTTCAAATTTTCTGTTAGGAAACTTTGTCTGCACTGATTTAAATAGGACTCCAAGAAATCACTTAATGTATTATAGTAAAATTATGTGTTTTTAGTACTCTGTTAGATTCAGCAAGGGTTTGAGTTGGAGAGATATTATAGTGGTTAAGGTGCTTGCGTTGCACATGGCCAAAATAGGTTCTATTCCCAGGATCCCATATGATTCCCCGAGCCCCCATTCAGGAGTAATCCTCAAACATTACTAGGTTAGTTGCCCACTCTCGCACCCTCAGCTAAGCAACAAAAAATTAATTCAGCAAGACTTGTTGTAAAGTTTTCTCAAATTTCATCTTCTCAAATTTTTGAATGCCATTCATTTCCATTAAGCCAAATAAGCTAAGAAGAACCAGTTTGGGGGAAGATAATTCTTATTAAATTTTCTTCATGTAACTTTAGGATTTTGATAAAAGGAGTGGAGCTATAGCAGGAGTGGAATGATAGCACAGCAGGTAGGGCATTTGGCTTTGCATGCGGTCGACCCACGTTTGATTCTTCCATCCCACTCGGAGAGCCCAGCAAGCTACAGAGAGTGTCCTGCCTGCATGGCAGAGCCTGGCAAGCTCCCAGTGGCGTAATCAATATGCCAAGCTCTTTATGATTGTATTTCAGTCATATAGTGTCCCAGTACTCATTCCTACTACTTTTTAAAGGCCAGAATGGTAGTTAAGTGGGTAAGGTGTTTTGCCTTGCATGCAGCTGACCCGGATTCAATCTCTGGCATCCCATATGCTCCCTTGAGCACTGCCAGGAATAGTTCCTGAGTGCAGAACCAGGAGCAACTCTGAACATCTCTGGGTGTGACCTCAAAAAGAAAAAAAAATGGCAATGTAATATTTATAGACGAAAGTAGAATTGTCCCAGATGTAATTACCTTGGCCACTAAGGATGTAACCCAAGTGCTCCAAAATCATCAGAATCATCAGATAGCTTAGAATTGTGAAAGAAGATTTAGTGATGCTTAAAAAATAATCTTTTAGTTGTATTTATGTGCTGACTACCTGTAGTGAATTAGTGTTGATTTCTTGGAAGTAATCCTGCTTTCTTTTTTTAACTTCCTGACTTGAAGTGTTTTTGTGATGTTTTCATCAAGATTCTCTTTGAAGTCTATTTTATTTTAAATAGATTTTCATGTTAAACAAAAAGTATTATCACATCTTTCAAATTCAATAAGAGAAATCTTATGTTCTTTTAATACTCATAATAAAATACATTTGTTTAATACTGTTTTATCTCTTTGTGAAAGCACTTTTATTATGGATCATCTGCCAGAACAGATAAATCATTTCACTGTAAAGCCTATATGTTAAATGGCCAGTTCAAGCATTTTACATATATAACAAAGATCTTGATGTTAGGATTCCCCCTCCTTGTCTATAGTTGAAATTAAATACAAATACAAATATTAAACACAAATACAAACAGGAATTCCCTGTTATTTGTAGAATAAAGGATCATTTTGTTGTGAGTTTGCAATTTCAAAATTCTTTGGTATGTACCTAGCTCATTATTCTCATTTTTTTCATCTTAACTACTTAAGTCTGTGAGCATGAGGTCCTTGAAGTTATTAATTATATCCTACTTGTCTGAATCCTCATTATGACTTACTGACCTTACTGAGTTTATAGGGCTTTAAGAAAATGAACTGTAGTTTAATAAATAAATTGTGTTCTGTGCATATACTTTACATTTGTGCCATGTTAATTCCAAATCCTAAAGATCACCCCTACATCCTCATCGGTAAACTCCTAATTTTCTCTGAAATTTTAGTAGCATGTAGGATTTTTTATATGTTTGCCAATTTGTCATGTTTTATAATTACTTTGATACAAGCTTATTCCATTTCTTTACTAGGATTTTGTGCCAATAAATTTACTCTGCCACATGTATCTTGGACAGTCTTCATCTGTTAAATGGGGACTATATTATCTATACCTGGAATGGTTGCCAGAATTTAATGAGATGAAATACATACATTGAGAAAGGAATTAACCTTCAGTAAGAAAAGAACATAGAATTTGATAGACATGTGACACACAGGATATCTTCTGATTCTTTTATTATTTAAAAAAAAAATTTTTTTTGACTTAGTAAGAGAGCCAAGCAGATGTTCCTTGTCTTATATATTGAAACACATATTACTTAAGTGAATAGAAATATAAACTTTAAAAATAATGTAATATTTATACTAACTTCATTAAGATTAAAAATTGTATTAGTATACTTTAAAATTGGGGGCTGGAGCAATAGCTCAGCGGGTAGGGCCGACCAAGGTTCGATTCCCAGCATCCCATATGGTCCCCTGAGCACCGCCAGGAGTAATTCCTGAGTGCAGAGCCAGGAATAACCCCTGTGCATTGCCAGGTGTGACCCAAAAAGCCAAAAATAAATAAATAAATAAATAAATAAATAAAATTAAACTTGATGATAATCTTGGATATTTTTTGCTCTTTTAATGCCTGATCTTCATCTGATATTTTCATATTTTTTATGTAAAGTATGTAACATTGCCCACGGCAGAGCCTGGCAAGCTACCCGTGACATATTTGATATGCCCAAAACAGTAACAAGAAATCTCACAGTGGAGATGTTACTGGTGCCCGCTCGAGCAAATAATGAACAATGGGATGACAGTGCTACAGTGCTATGTAACATTGCAAATTATGTTGAGGAAGATTCTTTAGATGTAGTATTTCAGTTTGGTTGTTGCATCAGCCATCCTATCAGTCAATAGAATTAGAAATATTTTGAGAAAATTGGAAAAATACAATGCTGATTTAAATTCTTTGAACTTAGAGTTCGAGGCATTGCTGAATTGAATCATGTAAATGAATTTGGATTATTTGAATTTTGGAAATCATCATAAACCTATGAATCTGCTACTTTGTAGATTGTTTCTGCTTTGAGAAATATTTTAAATGTATGGGGCTGTGTATATTAAAATTTGAAAATATCTAGAAAATAAACTCTTTAGGCTTGCTCTTTCAAGCCTTCATTCTTCTTTGAACTCATTTTTACTGACTTGCTTAAGTCCATGTTCTCTCTTGAAAATGTTACTTCCTTTCCTTCCAGTCAAGTCTTTCTACGTAAAACTATCTTGCTTTAAGGCAAAACCAGGAAAATTCCTGATTTTTTATTCAAAAAATGAGAGAATAAAGAAAATTAAAAGGTCTTCTATTTGGAGAGGGATTTATGAATTAAAATAATCTTTACTTCAGGGGAGGGGCTGGGCCATGCTCCTTGTGGTGCTCAGGGCTTTATGCCTGGCTCTGTGCTCAGAAGTGACCCCCTGCTGGCTGTGCTCAAAATGCCTTATTTGGTGCTAGGTACTTGAATTAGGGTCAGCTGCATGCAAGGATAGTGCTTGCTTTCTGTACTGTATTTCTTCAACCCTGATTTTTTTATAATTGATAGAAAAATATCTTGATAGCAAAATGTCTGCTTATGATGAAAATGTTGAATGATAATAAATAAACTAGGGTGTTGGGTACCTGATATCAAAATCAAAACCAAGAAAACCCTAAAAACCCAAAGGGCAAACTTATTTCTTTTTTTGTTTGTTTGTTAATTTTTATTTCTACTGAATCATTGTGAGATAGTTACAAGCTTTCATGTTTGGGTTACAATCACACAATGATCAAACACCCATCCCTCCACCAGTGCACATTCCCCACCACCAGTATCCCCGGTATGCCCCCTTTCCCACCCTCCCCCTGCCTCCATGACAGACAATATTCCCCATATTCTCTCTCTACTTTTGGGCATTATGGCTTGCAACACAGACACTGTGAGGTCATCATGTTTGGTCCATTATCTACTTTGGGCATGCATCTTCCATCCCGACTGATTCCTCCAGCCATCATTTTCTTAGTTATACCTTCTCTGTTCCATCTGCCTTCTCCCCTCTGCTCATGAAGCAGGCTTCCAGCTATGGGGCAATCCTCCTGGACCTTGTATCTACTGTCTTTGGGTATCAGCTATATATGATGTTATTCTGTACTCTATAAATGAGTGCAGTCCCTCTATATCTGTCCCTCTCTTTTTGACTCATTTAACTTAGCATGATACTCTCCATGTCTATCCATTTATAAGCAAATTTCATGATTTCATCTCTCCTAACAGCTACATTGTATTCCATTGTGTAGATATACCAAAGTTCCTTTAACCAGTCATCTGTTCTAGGGCACTTGGATTGTTTCCAGATATTGGCTATTGTGAACAATGCTACAATGAACATATAGGTACAGATGTCATTTCTACTGTACTTTTTTGCATCCTTGGGAGATATTCCCAGAAGTGGTATTGCGGGGTCATATGGAATTCAATTTCTAGTTTTTGAAGGACTGTCCATACTGACAAACTTGCTTTTTGGCTTCCCTTAAGCTGATTAATAATTTTTATGTTTTCAACAATCAAAGCAACAAAAATAACTACTCATTCGCAGTGAAGGCCTCTGGTGTGTCAGCAACAGAGCATGCTAATCCCTTAGGTTTTGTTTTTTTTTCTTTTTTATGTTTTGCAACAATTTTTTTCTTGCCCACTGTTGCTTGTCTTAAGAGACTTAAGATTAAATTTTTATAGGGCTGGAGTGATAGTACAGTAGTAGGGTGGTTTCCCTGCACACAGCTGACCTAGGTTATATCTCTGGCATTTCATAGGGTCCCCCCAGCATCACTGATAGTAATTCCTGAGCACAGAGCCCAGATAAACCCCTGAGCATCACCTGATTTGGCCCCAAAACAAAACTTTTAAAAAATCATATAAAATGATATACCTGGGTTACTAGTCCCCTAAACTCTAAAGAAATGGACAGATTGTATTTAACATCACATCTCAAGCATTCTGAGTGGCTGGTATACCTCTGTCACTGCTGTGTGCTAGAGATTCAAAGATTGACTTGACTTAGTTATAAGCCAAAGCTCACAAATCAGGGTAGATACTAATACCATGCTCCTTGCTTCTCTATTGCCTTGAGAAGTATGAATATGCTATCATAAAAGGTTTATAGAGTAATTGTGAATGCTTGATCTTCATCTTTTTGATGGTAGTCACCAAGAAGGCTTTCAGTTTTAAAGAGTTTTAAAAAATCCAATGTATTTTGAGCTTGTTTGACTATGGGACTCAAGTGTCATTTGAATTAGCATCAAAGCTATTGACTGATGTGCAGTGGTGTTTCTCAGCCTTTTCTGACCTTGGCCTCATTCCAACCTTGTTTCCTTTCTATGACCAACCCTCCCCCCAATCCCATCCTACTATTATCATTGGCCTCCTAGTCTCATAACCATCGCCCCTATATGCTTGGTATTTACCTTTGGCCTTCTTGGAATATTTTGGTGCCTCACAGGGTCATCTATCTGGTGAGAAATGCAGTCCTATAGCACAATGTGTGATCTTGCATAGTATGATAGTCAAAGTCATAGAGTACAGCAAGAGTAATAGGGGTTTAGGGAGATACACCTTAAGGCAGTATTTCTGAAAAAGGTAAAATCAGCCACTGAAAAATGAGGTTTGTAATCTGGGGTACAATTGGAGGGCACTTTGGTTACTGAAAAAAGGTAAAGAACGTGCTGAGTTGGCCAAATCAACTTGAAAATTTCTTCCTTAAACTAAGATTCGGGTGAGTACATAAAGGAAGGGAAGGGCAGCTTCGGCCTAAGGAGAAAGAAGAAAGTATCCAAAAGCACCAGTATCTGATTGGTTGCAGTGTGTTTAAGGAGATTCCAAGGAGTTTATTATCATTATTGCAAAGTGGAGAATGAAACCATATCAGTAAACAATGGAGAGACTTTGACATTTTAAAAATTCCTTTAGTGATTGATCTCTAAAGCAGGTAGTAATCAGTTACTAAATTTAAATCTTATATAAGGTCTATCATACTTTAAAGTTAATTTTCTATAAGGAAAAGAAAAAATTGCATATTTGTCAAAAGTAAAAATATGAGATAAAAATAATGGTGTAATTATCTGCCGTGGACTGTTAGAGAATTCATTTTATTTAATGATACTTTAAAAGCATTTGAACATTTAGCATACTACATTAGAGATGATGAGACAATTTTCTGTGCTAAAGTTTTGTTACTGATTTCTATTTTTTAATTATAGGAAAATCACACTTGAAGAGAGAACAGTGTGATGTTATTTTTAAATTTTTCAGTTTAATGATTAACAGAATTTTCTACCATCATTAGTGCACACTATAAAATAGTAGAAAGTATTGAAAATACAATCTGCAATTGATTTTATACCCAATAGAGACAAATGTACAGGTTCATACTTTTTCCTAGAAAAATTATTTCACATACTTAAACTTACACTGCAGCTTTTGAATGTTTTTCCATATAAATTCTTTGTATATGCCACTTTTTAAATATATTGAATTAATTCAGTGGCTGTATCATAGCTTATATGGCTGTAAATAGTCTTCAGTATTTTGAACCATATTTGTAGATTGATCCCAAAGTGTTTTGTACAGATAGTGCCAGAATTGGTATTATTGGGTCAAAAAAATAGAAATATTGGGGGCTGGAGCGATAGCACAGCGGGTAGGGCATTTGCCTTGCACGCGGCCGACCCGGGTTCGATTCCCAGCATCCCATATGGTCCCCTGAGCACCTCCAGAGAGTGATTCCTGAGTGCAGAGCCAGGAGTAACCCCTGTGCACCGCCAGGTGTGACCCAAAAAAGCAAAAAAAAAAAAAAATAGAAGTAGAAATATTGGGGTATAGTGCTGCCCAGCAGGTCAGCCTGTACCTGCGAAGCGAATGCACCAGTAGCCTGATGGTGTCTTTAGGCTTCCGATACCCCAGAATTGCTGCTGTGCCTCTGGTTGGACCCCAACCAGTTGGGACCAACTTTCTTGAGAAATTAAATGGCCAAAAGTTAGGTATGTGAGAATCATGCCCACAAACCATCTCCGGCTCAGCTGTACAATCTTATGTACCTTGCTTCAGAGACCCATAAATAAATCTTAAAAGAGATCAAAAGCAGGCCGTTAGAGTGCATTAATGGCCGTGATTCAGAGACTCACAAATGACTCTTGAAGAGAGCAGCACACCACAGATATGCTGCAGGACCCCAAATACTTAAACATTTTAAAACTCCAGGAGCACATGGCCACTTTCATGGACACATGAAACCTCATACTATTCGTGGCAAGCAATATAAAATAAATTATTTAGCATCTCCCTAAGGAGCAGGCCAGGGTGGTGGTGCTAAGATTCAAAGTAATGGTGGTGGGAAAGTGCAATGGTAATGCAGTTGGTGTTGAAATACTGAATGTATACAATTATTATGAACAACTGTATAAAAAATTTTTTTAAAAATGTTTCATTTTTTAAAAAAAATTTAATGCGGAGTTTTTGCCTCCTTCAATCAGTGTAATCAGTGGCTGAGTAAATAGCATTAAATTACATTAAAATTAATGTTAAAAAATTACATTAAAAAATACAAATATTTATAAGACTCTTGATACATGTTATGACATTACCCAAACTGATAATTTAGATTTCCACTTGGAGTATATCAAAATGTTTATTAAGTTTTGAGAACATTCTATTTTTAAGAGACTAAAGGAAAAAAAATTGGTTGATGGTTTATAATTATGAATTCATATTGTTTTGTTTTTTAGGGGTAAGCAGTAATTCAGTGAAGTGGTTTTAATATTTTGTATAAAAATATAAGGACTTTCTCTTTATGTGATGTTCCGTTTTCTTTTGAGGTATCCATCACGAATTGAAAAAATTGACTATGAGGAGGGCAAGATGTTGGTCCATTTTGAGCGCTGGAGTCATCGTTATGATGAGTGGATTTACTGGGATAGCAATAGATTGCGACCTCTGGAAAGACCGTCCTTGAGAAAGGAAGGGCTAAAGGATGAGGACGATTTCTTTGTAAGTAGCAAGCTTTTCCATTTGCCAACTGATTTATTGGTATATTTTAAGAGGAATTCTGTTTAATTTTTATTAAAACTTAGTTTTATTACGGAAATGTGTATTTATTTTAAATGGTATTGATCTTAAAAGTTGTTTAAAATAGGATTTTAAAGCTGGAGAGGAAGTTCTGGCTCGTTGGACAGACTGTCGATATTATCCTGCCAAGATTGAAGCAATTAACAAAGAAGGTATGTATTAGGCATGTTCAGAGACTTAAAAATGAGATTTAAAGTAACATTTAACCATATTCCAAATGTTAATTACTGCTGGGAATTGTTAATAGAGCTGTCCCTTCTCTCTGTCACTCTCACCCATCCACCTGTCTCTCTTTAGATGGTTATGGGCTCCACACCCAACAGTTCTCAGGGTACACGGCCACTCTTAGGATGTGCTAAGAGGTCCACTAGGGCCACTTCTGACATTGTTCAGGGGATCATTGGTGCCAGATATCAAAACCAGGGAGGGCCTCACACATGTTAGATATATGGTCTTTCACTCGAATCACCTCCTTGGTCTTTTTCTTTATTTTATGCTAATCAATTTCCTTCTAATTTTTTGTACTATTTAATGGTATAAAGAATGTGATAACAATATATTCATGTTATACTTACAATAGAGGTAAATAGTAAAAATTTTTTAGCTTACCATTCAGATTGATATTATATACATTTTATTTCTGTTTCTCTGTATCCAGTTTGTTAGCTAAGAAAATTTTTTAAACATTTCAATGTGAGAGGAGAGGCTGTAGCACTGCACTGTAGCACTGTCGTTCTGTTGTTCATCGATTTGCTTGAGCAGGCACCAGGAAGGTCTCCATTGTGAGACTTGTTGTTACTGTCTTTGGGGTATCAAATATACCATGGTAGCTTGCTATGGGTAGCTTGCCAGGCTCTGCCATGGTGGTGGGATACTCTCAGTAGCTTGCCGGGCTCTTTGAGAGGGATAGGAAAGGCTAAGTAGGAAAATTCAAATCTGTTTCAACTTTCATGTGAAATGTTGTACAGTATTTTCTAAGAAAGGATGGGAACTTGATAAAAAGCATATACTATATTTGATCTTAGCCAAAAGGTGAAGAAATGATGACAATATGAAACTTGAATATGGAATTTGAGGATTTCCTTTATTAGTTTGCCATTGTCCCTTTTTTCTTAATCCCCACAGATAAAAGTTTAGTTTTTTCCTTTTTTTCTAAAAAGAAAGGGAAGTAGGCCAGTAAGAGGAGGTAGACCTCGTTGGATTTAGTGCCACAAGTTCTATTCTCAGGCCTTACTTGTGGTTCTGTGCTCAGGAATCACTCCTGGCAGTGCTCAGGGTACCGTATCTGGTGTTGGGCATCAGCCTTATTCTCTGTACTAATTTCTCCAGTCTTGAAAGTTAATTATTTTCTAATAGAGTTTTGTGGTTTCTGATATTATTACTGAGAACAAATTACTGAAGTAATTAGAAACGTTTAATGCAGACCAAGAATACCAGTGTGGCATAATATTAGTAAATCTGAACAAAAATATTTAAAAAGAGATTAAAAACAAGTTACACATTTATCTGGAAAGAAATGAAATTCAGATATTAACTTATGTATTTTATTTAATAATTTTTAAGTTTATTTTATTTTTTATTTGGGCTCCACCCAAGGGTTCTGAGGGTTCATGACTGACTCGGCACTTAGGAATCACTTTTGATGGTACTCAGGGGAATGACTTTAAGTGGTGCTGGGGATTGAACTAGAGTTGCCTGTGTGAAAGGCAATACCTTAATTCTTGTGCCATCTCACTGGCCCCTATTATATACATTTCTTGTTTATAGTGGTTGTGAAATACTTGTAAATGTCTACTAGTTTGCTTTTACAATTATTTCTTCAACTCAACCACTTACTTTTTTTTTTAATTTATTTTATTGAATCACCAAGTGGAAAGTTACAAAGTTCTCAGGCTTATATCTCAGTTATATTTTATAACTCAAACACCCATCCCTTCACCAGTGCCCATATTCCACCACCAATAAAAACAAAAGCAAAAACAAAAAAAACAGTATACATCCCACCCCTCACCCCCCAACCCCCCACCCCCGTACGTGAGTGATTTCACTTCCTTTTCTCTTTACCTTGATTACATTCCAGATTTCAACACACAACTCACTATTGTTAGAGTTTCAAAACAGACTCACTATTTTTGTTGGAATTTATCCCCCAAAAATACAGCTCTATTAACAGGGAAATATTTGATAATAAATTTTCCACTGATGAGAATGAGGAGATAAAATGTCGCGCGGCCACGGTAGCGGCCACGCGGTTTACAATTTCTGTATTATAGTAATTAAGTCCGCGGAGATTTAAGTTGGAAAATGAATCATTTCCCTTCCTGGAACAGCATGTAGCAAAAGCTTAGTTCACAGTCTCCATACATGGGTGCAAGCACTTGCTGGAACCCCAAATCCTAAAGCTGTCTCTGGTTCCCGCTCGTTCCACATCCACTGGCTGTGCAGAGGCACGGGCACCCGGGTCGAAACTTGGCCGGAGCCGAGCACCGGCCCCGGCTGGGACTGCCCCGGTATCCCGCGGCTGTTTCAAGTTCAAAGCACATTTTTTTTTCCGCGCCAAAAGTTCATACCTCCTCAAAGGACCCACAAAATGTCGGACACCACGCCTTCTCCTGGAGGGGAGAGAGACCAAGAAGGAAGGATATTTCCTCCATTAGCCGGCGAGCGGCAAAAGCTTAGTTCACAGTCTTCACACATGGGTGCAAGCACTTGCTGGAACCCCAAATCCTAAAGCTGTCTCTGGTTCCCGCTCGTTCCACATCCACCGGCTGTGCAGAGGCATGGGCATCTGGGCCGAAACTCGGCTGGAGCCGAGCACCGGCCCCGGCTGGGACTCACGTTTTTAACTAAATTAATGCACATTGAGTTTCTGTACATGAAGGCTTTTTAAGCTAATTAGTGTATGTTTCCTTTAACCTGTATCCCCAAAGACAAAGTTAAGTTAGCCAAAGTGCATTTTCAGCAGAAGAAATGGTATATACCACAGAATAGAAGAAAAGCATGCTACTTTATGAGGAACATCAAGCATTCTTATGACTCGAGAAAAAAAGGTTTCTTTAAAAGAGGTAGACTAGTAGGAGAAGAAGGTGGAATTAAGCGAAGATCTGTAGTAAAAAGTATTTTGTAATCTTGCTAAAGAGTTTGGTTTTTATTTGATGGTTAATGGGAATCATGGAAGGGATTTAAAGGGCAATGAGAAAAAAATTGGTAAGAGAAAATAAAGGAGTACAAAGCTGAAAAGAGACTTAATAAAGATTGCCAGGTGGAAGCATAAAACTGCATGCTTAATACTCTCAAGCCAGACTTTATTCCTTGTACATTCACATTTGCCCATAGCAAATTAAGCTTAATGTTATTGTAATGATGGTATGTTGGTCATTTCAGGAATAGTTTAAGTGTTCCCTTAATTATTAGTAAATATAACTTGTTTTTAAAGTCTCCACTGTAAGAATTTATGATTTCTATATGCCCAGTGTGGTGTTTTAACCTTCCTCAGTCTCTTCACACTTGCCACAAGCCCCTCTGCCCACCCCCCAGCATATAAAGTGGAAAAAAATGTCACAGGGAGCTTTATATTCACTGCATAAGCTAACCAAAACTAAGAAGTATCAACAGATTAATATGCAGATTTGTAATATGCTCATAAAAGTAGAAGGAAAGGGCAAGGGAGGAATTTAAAAAGAGCTGATCTATGATGAGTAAACTAGAATTCGGAAAGGAGGAGGCATCAACATGATGAGCAGCACAGTATAAACAAAATCAGCAGGAGTTGAATGCACACTTGTAGTGAGGAGCCTGAAATGTCCTTGCCTGCAGTGCACGTCGAAGAAGGAAGAAGACATGGAATGATGATAGTGTGATGCATTTTGTGACACATGCAAAATTTTCAAATGTCTTCACATTCTTGTTCATTCAGTTTACAGTATTTTGGAAATGAGTTTAGATTTTTGTGTCTATGATATTGTGATCAGATATGAAGTCAGTGGTACTATATTTTTTTAACAAAGGATAATCTGAACATTTGTCATTGATGTTGGTGCTAGCTTCAAAGAAAACATCACTTTCATTAGTTATATTTATTTGTAAAGGTCCAATGTCTTAGAGTGGCACTTGATTGTCATTTAATAGGAGATTATAGAAGTACACTGGAATTTCCATAAGCGTAAAAATCACTGTAATTTTACTTGACTTGAAAGCGTAGCATCTGTGATGTGGTTAGGAGCCACCAGGGTTACCTTCAGCAGTGCTTTAAGGACCATATGCCCAGAATTAGATTTAGGGCCTCACAAGCAGTAAAAGAAAAGATTGTTTTGCTGTTGTCATGCAAAGAGAATCTTGAATCATCCAAGCAGGATGGGATGGTAGGCAAGGTTACCTGGAGACTGGAGCATTAGGTTTGTCTCTGTTGCTCCTTAGCTGAGTGTCTGTCATTGGATTCAGCACTTAGCCTCCCAATTCTAACCTGCACTAGTTACCTAGATAATATCTAAAGTATTTTTAACCTTCATAGCTTATGAATCCATAATTTTTATTTGCCAGTTCATTAATATTTCCAAACAAATAACTTTTTCCTGACAAAATAGCTTCTCCTCTTTCAGATATTTTTTATTTACTTGGAAAGAAAATTCAAAGAGAGTACATGTTTTCAGTACAAATAGACATTTCTGTAAATGATGACTTTTTATCAGTCATATGTATTTGAGATCTTTTTACATGTTTTTTTGTTGTTGGAACCATTTCTAGATGTGGTTAGGAGTGACCGGGGTTGTCTTCAATAGTGCTTTTAAGGACCATGTGCCCAGGATCAGATTTAGGGCTTCGTATATTAGTGAATATGCGGTCTCGATTGAACATTCAAATCAGATATGTCAGTTATAAACTTCAAAAAATTTTCAGTTAAAAGTCAAAATTGCATTTAACATCAAGACTTAATTTCTATACTTTTAAAGGGAAATAAGAACTGCTTTTAAGAGGGAAATAAACTGAATAAAGATATACTCTGAAGAGAGGTAGATGTCTTCGATTATTGTGATCACGGTGTTTGTTTATATGAAGGCTTTACTTGTTAGATTTCAGGGGTTACTAATGAATTACATATTCTAATGTTTTTGACCTGCTCTTATTTCAGGAACATTTACAGTTCAGTTTTATGATGGAGTAATTCGTTGTTTGAAAAGAATGCACATTAAAGCCATGCCTGAAGATGCTAAGGGACAGGTAAGAGTGAGTGTTCAGCATTCTTAGCTCTCCAAAGGATATCATCCTGAATGGTCAACAATCAAAAAAGTATATATAAAGTGAACTAATTGTAGGATTATGTGCTGATAGCCCCAAATAGCAGCAAGAAAAAGAAGCATAGAATGTAAAATAAGTTTTACCCTTAATTTTTGCTTATTTGGTTTTAGACCTGCTAAAGTTATAGGTTACTAGTTTCTGTTCCAGGTGAAATCCCAGCATCCACTAAGCTGGTGTTGTCCTATCGACCCAGCTGGATCGTGTAACCAGTCTATGGGAAGTGAGGTAAGTGCCTTTTTAAAATTTTGTTGTTTTCCTGATATATAGTAGCACTTAGAATGCTAATTTTAATAGAAAAATTATATATTGAATTTCTCATCTTTTTTCTTTCTTTCTGTGAATCAGTCAATCTTCTTTTAAAAGGCGCTTACCTGACGCTCTGTAGGCTGTTGCAGGTAGGGCTCTCTGAGTCATATGGATAAGCAGTGTTTTACATGATCTAACACTGCTCACAATTAGATTAAATGGTTAGCATTTGAAGGAGAGTCTGGGATAAAGTTCCAACCATGATTCCATTATTTAAATGTTTTATGAAATACTAGAAAGAAAAGGTGCCAGTAGAAATTGAAAACATTTTCTTTAATGTTCTGCTGTTATTTGGGATTTTCAGCACCTGGACCTACAATTAATTTGAAAGTAAGCTATAAACAATGTCTAATGTGGGAATACGCTACATATGTGTTCTGTACCTGCAGTGAAAATGTCATCTTGAAACGTATTGAAGTCATCTAATCTGCTACAGTTGTGTATGTGAGTGTGTGCATGAGTGTGCACGTCTGTGTATGTGTGTGTATACATATATTTGGAAATATAGAGCACCACATTTTCAAAAAGTGTTCATTGTATCTTCAAAAAAGATGGTTGCTTAAATCATACGATTTTCAAAGATTTTTGTTTTGAAATAATCCCTCAGTAGACTGATTTTCCCTGATTGAATTTAACATGAAAATACTTTGGATCACAAAATTGCTTTGTGTCTTCCTACTCACATGTACTTGTATGTATTAATAAAATGTTCTTTTAATCATTTAGAGGTGTAATTTCTTGTTACCACATAGAGTAAAGCATTGGAAACTTAAGTTTAACATGAACCTATTTAGTAAAATGCTATTTTTTAATTTAAAACCATTACTTTATCATTCTAATTATTCAAAGGTTATTCTGGTTGGTTATTCATGAGGTAGCATTTGTCTTAAAACTTGACACTCCCCTCCACCCAGCCCCCAATTGAGACACTGAAGCAATTTGTTTTGTGGTACAATTACAAAGTGAAAACTCAATTTATTGGGCATATTGAATATTTCTAAGTATGTTATTTACACCATGGTGTAAATTACATTTAAATTAATGCCAAATACAAACAACTGAAAGAAAATAAAGCACTTTTAATTTTTTATTGAGATCACTTTATAACATGTTTCAGTTATACATCATTAAAACTTAGCATCTTTTTATACTTCATTAAGTTCATTATTAAAATTCTAATTCAGTGCTTCACCAAACAGTTGACCCCTTTGCCAGATTAATGAACATCTGTCCTCCTTTTCAGTAACCGTTAATATGGTCGTATGGCCTGATAGTCTAAAAAAGTTTTCATTCTATGATTCTTTCATTCCCCAATAAACCTTCATTGTTTTCCTTTAAAAAGTATGATAAATTCAGTATTTTGGGGGCGGATTCTCAGAATTGTCTTTGCATTATTTATCATCTTGATTTTGAGCACTTTGAAAATAACTTATAAAAATAGGCTTTAGTATAAAAATATATGGTATGAAATATAGTATAAAAATCTACCTTATTTAGTATAAAAATGGATTTTAGTAATGAAGAGATATTTAGTCTTTCTACTAAATTAACAAAGGCCAAGGTACCAAATTTTCACACTCTGGAAGTTCACTTCTTTAATCTTTGAATCTCTGTTCTTTTTACATTTCTGGAGTGTGCTGAAATAAGATTTCCATTGTTCTGTGTTAAAGATTGGTGGCCGACTAGGTTGTTTACTATTTACAGTTTTTTTTTTTTGTATTCATTATTTTGTTGGATTTTCAGAGCAAGTCCATCGACATTGCTACGGCTAATGTTTGGACTTTGTAGTTGAGGAATTTGAAACTATAAGACTTCGGTTACTTAAAATTTCACTCAAATATTATGTGCTGCATTTTCATTCAGATCTGATATCAAACATTGCTTTTGTTAGGCACTGCTCTTTGATGTTATCCACAGGGAAGTTTGAAACATTAGCTCAATTTGTGAATGAAACAGCAGTTATTTTTGATAGTAAATCTTTCCTATTTTAAATGAGAACAAAAGTGGACACAGCAGTAGTACAATAGATAAGGCAGTTGTCTTGCACACAGCTGACTCAGGTTTGATCCTTGGCACCCTGTATGGTACCCCGAGCCCCATCAGGAGGGATTCCTGTAGGCAGAATCAGGAGTAAGCCCTGAGCACTGCTGGGTGTGGCCAAAGACCAAAAATTTGTTTTTTTTTTAAATTAAAACAAAACTAAAAGTATAAAGTAAACAACTGCTATGAATTCCATGTTTAAAATATTTTTCTTTTAAAAAAAAGAACTTAAAAGTTACAATATGAATCTGTCTTTACTCCTGGCAAGTTTTCAGCATTTCTGTTACCAACTCCCCATCCCTCCTCCTTCTTGGAATCCAGTAGTAAATCTACTGCTCTTAGTAAGACTGCAAATATGTGGTCACTGTTGACTTTATAACTTTTCTTTGTCTGATTTTATTTTTGTTTCTCCTTCTACTTTGTTGATTCCTGTTATTTTGAGTGGTAATACTCTTTCTTGCTATTTAGTTGTCAATCTCAAAGTGCTAGTTGGTTGTGATTAGTTACTTAGATTACCTTTGACTACTCATTGCCCATCATGTGCAGCTGACTTCTGTTTGTTTAGTGCACTCCTTTGTTTAATGTATCCAGTTATACTTTATTCTTCTTCCCTGAAGTGTTTTGGCAGAGTACAATTCACTAGTTATTTTCACTGTACTCTACTAGTCTTCATTTAGTCAAAATCTTTTTTGTTGTTCTCCCATAACATATATATTATATATATTCTCCCATAATATATATAATATAATATAATGTTTATTTCTCTCTCCGTTCATGCTGTCTTGTAGTTAATTTTTCTTTTTTATAGTCCATTATATTAAAGAAAAAATACACAATTCAACTGTCAAAACAACCATGAATCTTAAGGTAGACATTAGCAGCATTACATATTTGTCATAGATTCCATCAGTTAATTTAGACTTTATTTCTGTGAAAATATCTAAGGGACATGTTATTGAACATGTTCATGGTCTAGTTTTAAGAAAAGGTATGTAATCCAAGTGATCCATTATATTTGATGATTGGTCTATTGTTAATCTATTGTATGAATATAATTTGATTTTTATATTTGCATATTAGTGAAAGCTTTAAAAATGTGAAACATGTTTTTCTTCATTAGTTTAATAACATTTTGATTAAATATAATACTAAATACGTTTTGTATTTTTCCTTTGGAGGATTGGATAGCTTTAGTCAAAGCAGCTGCTGCAGCTGCAGCCAAGAATAAAACAGGGAACAAACCTCGAACCAGCGCTAACAGCAATAAAGATAAAGAAAAAGATGAGAGAAAATGGTTTAAAGTACCTGCAAAGAAGGAAGAAACTCCAAGCTCTATAGCCACAGCAGAAGTGGAGAAGAAGGAAGATCTGCCCACTTCTAGTGAAACGTTTGGTACAAAATATGTTCTTGTGTTCACTTCTTATTGCAAGGGGAAAATCATGTAGTGAATAGGTCAAATCCCTTGGCTGTACTTTTGAATGTATAATTTAAGTGTTAGTCTTCCCCCCCTAAGAAAATATGATTAACTATTTTCAGTATCTTTTAGAGAGATCTGAAGATTAATTATGTAACATGGGTATTTCACAATGGAAACCTGCAATATTTGTAAAGAGAAATGAGTTAAGATTTTATTTCTAAGTTCTTCGAAGTGGATTCTTTTTTTCCTTTTTTCTAAGTTCCTTAAGTGCTTCTGCATGTATTTCAGCAAATAACATGAAAAGAGCAGTGATTTTCCTTCCTGTGTTTCTCCCCTAAGGAATACATGCTCACTGTTACTCACTTCTAAAATATCAGTTGCAGAGATGTGGTTTTTAAAGTTTTGTGTCAAGCGCTGCATTAAAGAGTTAAATGCAAAACACTTTTTAAGAAATAATTTTTTTTCATGTTTTAACCTTGGATTATAGATAAATTCTTATATATGTATTCTATTAAAAGTAGGACTTCATGTAGAGAACGTTCCAAAGATGGTCTTTCCACAGCCAGAGAGCACATTATCAAACAAGAGGAAAAATAATCAAGGCAACTCATTTCAGGCAAAGAGAGCTCGACTTAACAAGATTACTGGTAAACTACAATGATTATTTTTGGGGGGACTGGAGGGTTTGGTTTTACAGTAATTTGTTTTGGATAAGCAGTGTGTTAACTGCTTAAAAAAGACAGTTATTTTGATTCTCCAAGATCAGTGTCTTTCACTACTACTAATTTTTTCTGTTGGAAATTTGAAAAATGCCACATACCTTATACCTACCTCACAGGGATGTTGTGAGGATTGATAGGCTCAAATGTTATACAGTTGCATAGTTTTAAAATCACCTTATGGTGGTAGTAATTTTTGTAAGAATTGAATTAACCAGCTTACCGAGTTGCCATGATACAGTGACTGAGAGTCTAAATTCAATTGTTTAAACTTCTCCTTCTTGGTAAGTATCAGCAAGGATGGTACTTTGTATGGTTGGAAATACAAATCTGAAATTAAATTCAGCTCCTGAATCTGTTTACTTTCTTTGTAAAAATACTAATATAAATTTGAATATCTGTCCTTTAGGTTGTTTTGTAGAATAAGAATTTAATTCTGTGTGCTTTATTTTAATGTATAAGTGCTCATACGATGAAAAACACTGAAAATCTTAGCCTTTGGTAAAGGATTTAATTATTATAATTAGAGCCAGTCTTATCACATTCAAAGTCTATCCAGCCTAATGGTTGTATAAGAGACATTGTGAGCGTATCTAATTTTTGAGTGTATATTAAAAGGGCAATTAAAATAATTCAGTCATCTGTTCTTATTTCAAGGACAAAATGAGTTTCAATGCTTTTGACCTAATAAAGCTATATGAATTTTTGTTGGCATTCTTTTAAATAATTTGAAGGAACTTGGTTTCACCGTTAGATCCAAGAATAAAGATAAATTTAACCTTTTCACTATTTTGTGAAGAGTGGAAGCCCACTGAAAAGATGACTCCCCAGTGAGAATTCTTTAGAGTCACTATTTAGAATTCATTTTACTGTTTATAAGTGTTTTCAACAGGTGGGCCTATTTAGTTTTTCTATTTGCTAATATTATTTTTATGATGAAAATATTTTTATAAGATCATTTCACTAATAAAGAATATATTTGGCCCAGGACAGGAATTTTTTCTAATCAAAATAGCCATTCTACCTTTTCCTTAGAATCTATTTACTTTGGCAAAGGACAAGATGGTTTTCCAAGTGCTACTCTGATGACAGCTTAAGACTTCAGCTGTGCCTTAGAATAATGGAATCCTGTGCTCTGTACTGTGGCAGAGGCAGAATAAAAGTTCTAGTTCCTAGGATTCCAACGTTGAAACAAGACTTGAGTTTTGTTTTGGGGGCCACACCAAGCTGTGTTCAGTTCTGTCTTTGAATCCATGAATTACTTTCGGCGAGGCTTGGGGTACCATAAGGGGTGCCAGGGATCAAATCCTACTCTGCTATGCACAGTGTAAGTGCCCTACCCATGATATTATCTCTCCAGCCCGAAACAACACTGTTGGGAAGAGCCAAGATCAAGGAAGACAGAAGTGAATGCAGTGCAGCACCGCTGCCAGCATGCCAGTATCACAGTTGTTTCCTACAATTGGGACGACCTGCTTTTAGTTTCATTCATAATTCTTAAATGTGCCTTACCGAGATTGAATACCCAACATGTCAATAAGTTAAAAAGCAGTTCACTTCACAGTGCTACATTATCTCTATGTTGTCTTAAAAATGACAATAGTGGGGTGATAAAATAACCATTTCATCATATGCCTCAAGGAAATTTAAGTATTTGTTCCTTGATAGCATCCTCTGGTTTCTGCCGAGAGATTTTGTACTTTCCCTCTGAAATCTCCAGTGAACAAATGATAGTTTCTGTTTTGTTAAAAATTTTTTTGTTATTTGGAGCAGGGGCAGAAAGGAAGGGGTGGGGGGTGCATGCAGTGTTGGATTACACCTGACAGTAGCCGTGGGTATTACTGACACTTGTGCTCAGGTGGTACTTGGGGAGATTTTGTGTGGCTGGGAGTTCAAACCATGTCAGTGGGATGTGAGTAGTTGGCCTCTGTACTTTCTCCAGTGCTTGTTTGTTGTTGCTGTGTTTGTCTTTTAATAGGGTCTTTCCAGTAGTATTAGGGTATAGGAGCCACTTCATGCTATGTTCAACCTTGTGAATGGGCCTGACAATTGGGTGCTGTGGCCTGATGAGGCAGTGCTGCTCCTGTTCACTGGTGCTTAAGGGCCAAACTGCCTGTGGTGGATTGTGGGTTGGAGTTATGTGGTGCTGGGGATTGCACTTGAGACCCTGGTGTGTGCAAAGTTTTATGTTCCACCCGTTCGAACCATCTCCTTTCCCTGATATTTTTGTAGCACTAGAAAACAGATTTGAAATTTTTATTGTCTTTCCCTTTACTTAGAAGATTTAGATGAACAGTAGTTTTTTACCTTTGCCTTTTTTGATTTCATTGAAACATGACAACACGGTTCAGAGTGTTTTCACTGAGGAATAGGACTACTATCATGATAGCATCTCATCCTGCTCTGATGTAATTCTCTTTCTTTTATAATAGTTCTAGATAAAAATATATGGACAGGCCACTGGATAAATTGATTCTGTATTCACTCTCTTTCTGTTCCCTTTCCTCTGTTTATTCCCTGAAAGATTCTAAATTTTATTTTTGTTTCGGTAAAGGTTTAAGGATTGCTATTTTCAAATGAGAAGCCACTGAAACTATATTACTAATTATATATGTTCTTCCAGTCTTAACTTTTCTTATGTAATACATCTTTATGCATACTGATTTAGAATAGATGATTTTATGAAGAAAATCAATAGATCATATTTGGGAAAGAGAACTGCCAGCAAATTTGAATATCTATTAAAATGTAGGTGTCAAAAAACTTGAAAAATGTACAGGCACTGTTCGTAGCTACTCTGTTTCTAACAGGAATACTTTTATGTGAAAGGTCAGCAAGATTTGAATATGCTTGGCAAATTATATCATTATTATAAAACTCAGGGAATTGAAATTGACCATTAATGTATTATAATAATATTAAGACTTTTACTTGCTCAGTTTTGGGTTTTTTTGGCGGGGAGGGGTGGTGGACCATAACTGGTGGTGTTCAGGAATTACTCCGGGTTTTGTATGCTGGGAATCAGACCCACGTCGGCTGCATACAAGGCAAGTGCTCCTACCTGCTGTACTATCTCTGGCCCCAAGTCTTGTACTCTTAATCCAAGCAAGACTGTTGTGTTTTGGGATTCCTGGATGAAAAGTAGATTACAGATTTAACCACATTGTTTCCTTCTGCAATGTCAATTCAAAGTCCTTTATTCTGTTTATTCCTCTTGACAGTGAGTGACCAATTGTATATTTTATAGCTAAAGTAGAATATTGAGAAATCATTAATTTGTAGTGGTACTCATGACTGTTCACTGAGCACCTAATATTTAAATAAATTCTTGAATCAGTGGACTGCATTCTGATAAGAATCTGTGATATTCTTCTTTTTGGGGGGAGGGGGGTCACACCTGGCAATGCTCAGGGGTTACTCCTAGCTCTGCACTCAGGAATCAATCCTGGCAGTGCTGGGGGGAACCATATGGAATGCTGGGAATCGAACACGGGTTGGCTTCTTGCAAGGCAAATGCCCTACCTGCTGTGCTATCACTCCAGCCCCAGGAATCTATGATATTCTTATGCAGAAGGACCTGTTAGTAGAATATACTGACAATATGTATTTGGAAATAACAAACTAATTTCATTTATATGCTTTCCATTCAATTCTTCTAAATTTCCAAGGATATTGCATTTCTCCTCAGAACATTAGAGGTCAAGCTAACAAATATTGGATTGCTTCTTAAGACAGCAGTAGTCAGATGTCCTCAACAATATACTTTTGTTTATTTCCTTGTTTGTAGTTGGTAACTTATTTGTGTTAGCTGTGTTAGTATATGTAGTATTAAAAACTTTTTTGTTGATTACATGGGGATTTTGAATTAACTATATTACCAAAAACTGTTTAATTTTTTTTTTTTTTTTTTTTTTGCTTTTTGGGTCACACCCAGCGATGCTTAGGGGTTACTCCTGGCTCTGCACTCAGGAATTACCCTTGGCGGTGCTCAGGGGACCATATGGAATGCTGGGAATCAAACCCAGGTCGGCCCCATGCAAAGGCAAACACCCTATCCGCTGTGCTATCACTCTAACCCCTCTAGTTTAATTTTAAATAAGTTTATTAAATGACTAGGTACTTTTTATAAGAAATTTATAAAACTATTTTTTCCACAAGCCATTATATAAGAATTGCATTTGATTAATTGGATATGTAGTATCCTAATTTTATGGCTGAATTGTTTCTTTTAAAATTTGTGGGACCCTATTTTAAATTTCAATTTGTGATTTATTCTAATTTTTATATTTAAAAGTATTTCCACCATTTCATGAAAAGAAACAAAACATTAGATATATATAACATATTATCAAACATTTTTTCTTTTTGAAAAGTCTGTAGAAATAACAGTTCCTTCTTAGTTCCTGGCAAAAGAAGAACTTGATTCCAAATTTTTTTAATTTTAGTATTATGTATTTTGAAAATACTTATTAAAGAATAAAAACCTATTGAATACCTAGGCCTTAATAAAAATGTCTTTTAGTCACTTAAAATATGCTTAGAAGTTATCATTAGGATTTTTAATGTATAAGCTATTTTATAGAAAATTTTTAATATATATTTTTCCCCATTTAACTCTAGTTGAGAGCATTACTTGAACAACCTAAATGGAATACTCTTTCAAACTGAGTTAAATGCCAGTTCAATTGCAAATCATTGATGTATCAAAATTATTGTTTTATCCTCGCTTTTTCTATTTTAAATTGCATTCTAAATGCTAGACATTCAGTTTCCTCATAAAGGTAATTTTTACTTAACACTTGGCTGTGGTACTACCGTGGAATGTATATTTCATATTTATATTCCTACTTATCTTCCTTAACATCTTTCAGTTGTTATCTGAAAAAGTCAAGAGAAGTTGCCCTGTAAATGGCTCAGGGCTTTGTGGCATTTGAGGGCATTGCTTAAGTAATATAAGAGGTATAATTGCTATAGTAATATTAGTGATACATGTATATGTATGTATATGTATATATGTGTGTTTATATGTGTATATAAAAAGTATTGTGTTGATAAACATGCATCTTTTAAAGCATATGTTTTATTTCACCAACTTTGAAATGACACAAAAATGGTTCTGGTTTGACCTTTTATGTATACTGTGGACATAAGGAACAATACTTAATGCAAGGTTTATAAACGTAACTCACTGAAAATGCGAAATGTGCTTAGCAAAGAATCTTAATAAGTGCCTTTAATTTGAAATTTTAATGCCTTTTAAAGCTGAGAATGACACTTACTCCAGAAAAATTATTTTCTTCTAAAACTGAAAATGAGTGGTATACATTGGAGCAAAAAGAAACTCCAAATCATTCTCCATCACTCTTAGGATGAGACTATTGTAATGAATTCAAATATTATAGGATGAACATACAGTTTTTCCCTGTTAATATGATATCATCATTAGTTTTCAAAACTTATATAAGTCACAACTGAGCATAGAAATAAATCTATGCAGCCTAGATTAAAAGATTAAAAAGAGGGGCTGGAGTGATAGTACAGCAGGTATGGCTCTTGTCTTTCACTTGGTTGACCCAGGGCAGATTCTCAGCACCACATAAGGTCCTGAAACCTGTCAGTATTGATCCCTGAGCAGTGGAGGTGGGGGGTGGGGTGGGGTGTCCCAAAATCAAAACCTGAAACATAAGAAAGATTCAAGTGAAATTGTAAATTAGTATATTTAAAAACTTTTTCTGAAATGTTTTTCATATCTTAATGATACTCTTATTTCACATGTTTCTACAAAGCCCATATCAGTAAGTAATCGTAGTTCAACATTAAGCCATGGAATTAAAAAAATTTTTTTTTCCTTTTTGGGTCACACCCAGCGATGCTCAGGGGTTACTCCTGGCTTTGCACTCAGGAATTACTCCTGGCGGTGCTTGGGGGACCATATGGGATGCCAGGGATCGAATCCGGGTCGGCCGTGTGCAAGGCAAATGCCCTACCCGCTGTGCTATCGCTCTGGCCCCGGAATTTTAAATTTTGACAGAATAAAAATGTTTGTCTATAAATTGCACAGATTACACAGACAACTCTCAAATTCTATTTTAGATACCTGAATTATTGCAAAGGGTGTTTGTATTGACAGTTAAGCTTATAAGAATATCCACTTCCAATGTGTGGGGAATTTTAACTGCTACTTTTGATGTTAATTTGGATAAGTCAGGATTTCTTCTAATAAGCAATTTCTGTACAATTTCTCTCAAGGTTTATTGGCTTCCAAAGCTGTTGGGGTGGATGGTGCTGAAAAAAAGGAAGACTACAATGAAACAGCTCCAATGCTGGAGCAGGTATGAAATGGTAGCATTTGATTTTTTTCAAGGTTCCCAACTGGAATGATCACGGAGCTATAGTATCCACCTAATTGAAATTGCCCTTTTGATCAGATATATGGGAATAGGAAACTAACTGATGATATATTTTTAATTCTGCTTCTCCAAGCTACACAGATAAACTTCAGACTTCATTCTTTAGCTTTTGTTTTCAATAGACTTGCATTCAAACCTTTGTCTCCAAAATTTGAAGGCCTGGAGACAGGCATCCCAGGGTATAAGCTTCAGCTGGATCATCTTTAGCTTACAAAAAGACCCTTACACAAATACTTTTATTTGTGAGTTAAAACAGGGTTTTTTGGCATTACTAAAGCTTCTTTTGTAAGAAGTTTCTTTTATATTGTAACAATTGGTGTTAGACTATGTGTTTTATGAATTGATCAATGAGCCATACATTTTTGCTAGGATGTATATTTTAATAACTACAAAAAAAGATAATTAAAAAAAACTATTAAGGGTCTGTCTTTAAACCACCTAATAGAGGAATTAAAAGTGAAGGTTGCAGTTGCTAGATTTTGCCTTGGCTACCTTCAGATTCCCACAATACCTGTACATAATGAACTCTGCATGCTTTTACATTCTCTAAGGGCTTAACTTCTTGGACACTGTAAGACTATAAGAACACAGTAATAGCCATAATTGGGTTTCCTTGGTTTTCCTGTTTTAAAATCTGAGCCTTAATGTAGTTTTACTCTATCTTTTTGTATTATTTTAATTTTCTTTAATTAGGAGTCTAATTAACACTTTAAAATTAGTATCTTATATGCTTATATGCATTTTTTAAAATAGCCCAAATTTAATTGATATTGTATTGAGTTTTTCAGGGTTATTTTTAGGCCTGAGTTGATAACAGTGTGATGTTTTGGTGCCCCCATTAATGTTGTATGAAATCAACGGTCTTTTAAATTGATTAATATGTCAGCAAATTATATCTTCTGATTGAGTCTTTGCCATTATTGTCAGTATACCAACCAAATTTTAAATGACTTTTTTACTGTGTATTACTAAATTCAACATCCCAGATATGGTATTTTGTATTTTCACCACTGTTCATGGTATGCTCAGAATGCAGTAAATCAGGGACTTGTTGGGTATGTTTCTGGAAAATTCATTACAATGTCAATTTTATGCACAATCTTGCTGAGTTGAATGTGACTGTGAAAATTACTATATGTAGAAGCTATTGTAGAGGGCAGTGCCCATCTCAAAGGGAAGTATAGAAAGCAGCATTTTGAAATTGAGTTAAAAATACAAAAAAACTTGAGTAACTCGGCTGTTTCTATTTGCATAATTAATATCTTTGAAGAGTCCTTGCCAGTTTTGTAACAAAGAGACCAGTAATAATTTATGAAAACTGTAAATTAAGATTTTTTTAGGAACAACATACTGTTCCTTTATTTTTTGTCATTCAGTTGATTTCGATGTGAAAATGTTTTGTAACCAAACTCTTTAATTTTTGTGCTGTTTGCCCTGCTTCAAAGTTTAAAAGCCGAGTTATAGAGCTCTTACTTAAATCTCAGTTGTTATCAATAGTAGATTTAAAGGAGAGGTATTGATTGTAACTAACCTCTGTTGTCCTAATGAGTTAAATGTCACTTGTGACATAGATTGATAACAGGCCTATAACTAAAACTTACTGTGCTAATGGATTTATTTTATTTACATTAAAAAAATTCAAACTGTGGTCTTGAACCTCAATTTTCTGATTATTATAGATTATTTAATTGTATTAGGGAAATGTCGTGTTATATTTACTTTGGATAAAACTTGCATTAGATGCATAATTCAGTAAGTTTTAAAAAATGTTAATTTGTCCTTGTTTAGAAGTTAAGCACCTTTTTAAGATATTAATTTAAGCTTTAAAATCTTGTTTTATAACTTTGTAACTCGAGAGTAATGGATGCTGTAGTAATGGATGTCTTTCACTTATGTGAAGATGAACAATAAAATTGTTTATTTACAAGTAATGGCTCTAATTACTTTTCTGGCAACATCTTTTATGATAAGCTTAGGAATTCTTTCCATTTGTGAAGCACTTTTTGTAACGATTAATACACATTGATACACATGTGTAATGAGTAAATTCAAGAATAAAATTGATGACAACTGAATGAATGGGAATTCAACACCAGTTCCTTATGTGGTATGTCCCACATGCCATTTAAAGAGCATTTGAGGGTGCTCTGCTTAATACCAGATAAATACTTTAAAAAAAAAAAAAAAACCTTACAAAATCAAAATCTGAGTGCCTTGTATTTTAGTGGGAACAGAAGGCTAATTGGTTCCAGACAATGATCTTTCATATTCCAGAAAATTGCAGACTACAGACCTGATGGTCATCCTTCAATAAAAGATAAAGAAGTGAGAAAAAATATAAAGAAGCGAAAAAAAAGATGATTTCTTGGGAAATAAAAGTGTGCTGTTCATAGTGTTAGCAATTCAGTTCTTTATAGAGGCCTATCTTAGTTTAGATCGTTTTCAAATGTGTATCCTTTTATTTTGCTCTCAGATACATAAGTCAGAAATAAAGGCAATCCCCCACAATAAATTGTAGAACCATCCAATGTGACTATTCTCTGTTCTTTGGATACATTTACATATATTTTTGTATATAGGGAATTTTGCTGCCAAATGAATTAAAAGATTCTTATGAAAGAACTGACAAAAGTTCTAATTTTTTTTTAAAAGTATCAGTTGGCAGGAAGAAGGTAAAAAACTTTCATCTAAGAATGCGACGTATTTTGTTTTTATATCCAATGTTTTTAACTTACACTTTATCTCCTTAGTTTTTTTTTTTCTGTTGTTGCTTGTTTTGTATTGTTTTTTAGTCTTTTAACTCTATATTGCTGGTGGCTTTGATTTCATGATGCATTCGTTTATGCTTATGAAACTAGCTTTCAGCATTAAAATGAGTTAAAGATAATATTTCGTTAATTTGGTCATTGTTTTCCTGTTGAGATCTTTCTTTAAAGGGAAACTGTCGACTCAGACCTCCAATTCCAACTTGATAAGGAAAATTATAAGAACATCTGAAAGTCAGAATTTTAACTTACTGTTTGTTTCTGCTCTAAAACTGAAAAAAGTTTATTTACCTAATTTCTATTTGTCATTGGTCATTACAGATTTAAAGAGCTTATTTCAGTCCCACACTGAAAATATTTGTCCAGTAAGATACATTTTTATATTCTGAAAAGGATATGAGTGATATATATATATATATGTAAAAAGCCAAATTTAGACAAAAAATTGACAGCATCCCTTTAAAGACAGCCTATTCAACTTTTAGTTAATAATTTGTGGGGTTCTTTTTTGATTTTTCATTTGTAATAGAAATGTTATATGTTGCTTAACAATGTTTTTGGATACTAAAGTTGCTTAACAATCAAAATAGAATACAAAAACCAAAATGAAGAAGCCAAAATAAAAATATCAATTTTTTATTATTTATTCAGGCGATTTCACCTAAACCTCAAAGTCAGAAAAAAAATGAAGCTGACATTAGCAGTTCTGCCAACACTCAGAAACCTGCACTGTTATCCTCAACATTGTCTTCAGGGAAGGCTCGCAGCAAGAAATGCAAACATGAATCTGGAGATTCTTCTGGGTGTATAAAACCCCCTAAATCACCACTTTCCCCAGAATTAATACAAGTCGAGGATTTGACGCTTGTATCTCAGCTTTCTTCTTCAGTGATAAATAAAACTAGTGAGCACAGATTTTTAAAAATAGTTACTTATCCTATAAGATACATTAAAAACAGTTTGATTGTAGTTATAATGTCTTTTTTATGAAGTTGCTTTTTAAAAACTCAAGTGGATATGATAGGGAAGGCTTGAAACTTTCACGGGCAAAAATCATATACATTTCTGACTGATTTATTGCACACAGACTGTACTACTGGTTGAGAAACCGTTACCATTAATGGAAATGCCACTGTAGTTTGACTCTCCTCAACGAATAATTCAAGCACAGAGGCCTGATTCATTACAAAAAACTAAAGCAAAATTAAGCAAAAAGCAGATATTAAAAGACCCATGTGGATATTTTTCTTCAACTCCTAGGATCAAGCTCATGTCTAGTGTCTCCACTTGTCTTTAATCCCCCTTGGCTATACATTTTATTCATTCTTAGCCTAGGATTTAGAGTACAGACTTCAGTTTAATGTGATTAACGAGAGATCTTTCTTGATCTTATTTTTTAAATGACCTTGTTTTAATTACTTTATGTTTCAGTACCACTAATCTTTCAAGAGTTAACTATCTTTTTAAAAAAACCTTGCAGCATTGGTCTGGATTCCTGTGATTTTCAAATTATTTTATATTTATATTTAATATTATTTTCATAATATTCTAAGTTAGACATAAAAAACAATTATTTGTAAAATCACTGGGTAAAAGATCTTTTTTTTATACTAGAAGTACCAAAAATTGTTTAGAAACCCAATTAGTAAGTGCATATGCAATATTTTCTTATCATTTTACTTGTCTTTTAAACCAAAGATGCTGCTGTTGAGATCTTTTATAAATTGCATATATTTACATCTTTTCCATTATGTTGCCATATTTTCTGAAAACATATATTTCAATTTTTGTCAAGTCTTCATACATTTTTGTTTTTGTTTTCCTTTTAACAAATGGGTGAAAAGGATGAGATAGAAGTACTTAGTTTTTTTTGTACTAGCTTTATTTTATCATGGCATTTTCCGTAAAGTAATGCCATTAGCCGTTAATATAGTGTCTCATGACATTGATGAATTTTATTTTGAAATTGCTTGTATTTTGGTGTAACCACAAGTTGCAGCAATTGAATTTTATTTTTCAAGTATCACCATGTCCTTTTTTCATTTTGAATAATTGACCCAAAGCTTCAATCTCTTTGGACTACTCTCTTCCATCTTTTAAATAAACTTAATTTTCTGTTTTTTTTTTTTAATTCTGAAAATGAAATGTTTACATTGTGTAGAAATAAGATAATGAAAGTTAAACAACTTCTAAACTTCCATGTTAAATAGAAGCTTAAATAACTCATTAGATTATTTGAAAAAAATCAAACATCAAGGGCAAGCAAGAACTGTCTCTTATTCTTTCAAAATTCTCATTGTTCTCTATAATACAGATTAAAGTTGTTTCTGTTCTTTTCTTTCTTTTTTTTTTAATGAATCAGGCCCAAAGATCTATTCCTAAAACTCCATTTGGGGGAATGAAGGTGGGATCAAATTATTTACATCTATTTTACTTTGGCAATTAAAGTGAAGCACTAAATCTATAATGCATGTCAGATTTTTGTCACCTATGATTCCTACCTCTTTTTCCTCTTTAGAGTTTCTAGATTGATTATAATTAGCTATTTGGCTATACAGAGACTATTTTCCTAAAGGAAAAATGGCAACTAACACAACAATCTGCAGTTAAAGAATTAACTGCAGTCTGTCACTTGGGAAACTACCTGAAATTAATGTTCATATTCTTTTGGTTTAGATTTGAGAGGTTTTGATTATATATTTGAAAATGAGGGCAGTTTTTGCCTTTGATTACCATATGGAATTCTGTTCCTTGGATACCTTAAAACATCATCATCAGAGGGCAGGATTTGAATCATTTTCCCCATTTGTCTCCTTAAATATTATAAGATGATCCAAGCATGTATCTGCTTCGTGAACATTGAGGATCTTTTTCTAGGTCCTCCACAGCCTGTGAATCCCCCTAGAACTTTCAAGCATAGTGAGCGGAGAAGAAGATCTCAGCGCTTAGCCACCTTGCCCATGCCTGATGATCCTATAGAAAAGGTTTCTTCTCCCTCTCCAACCACTGATGGAAAAGTATTCTCCATCAGTTCTCAAAGTCCGCAAGAGACTACAATACCAGAGGGTAATGTATATTGATTTCCTATAGCATCAAACATAAGAGAAGAGAAAAGAAAGCACTAAGAATTAGATGATTAGAATATTAAGAAATCTTTTCTTTTCCTTCTAACATCATTTGGACTTGTAAGAACTTCATTTTACCTACCATTGTTGACTGCCTTCTTTATGCCAGGCACTATTTAATGTATATAACATTTTGATCTGCTTACTAAGCTTGTTTACTGGTGTTAATATTATATTACATTCTTTATTTTTGTGTAGTGCCTGATGGTGCACATTTGTCACTTGAGAAGCTGGGACACTGTCTCCCTCTTGATTTAAGTCGTGGTTTGGAAGTTACAGCACCGCTAGCCCCAGAGTCCTCTTACCATAATGAATGTCTCAGGATAGAAAAAGAAGATACTCAGATGCTTACAAATCCTTCTTTCAAAGCAATAACTGATGGAAGAGGCACTTCAATAGCACCAGGTAATAATGATTTATTTTCCAAATAGCTGGGCTTCATTTTAGTGTATGAACATTTTGATGCATAATTATATAATTTTGGTATCTAATTTCTCTGTTTTTTTGTGCAACTGTTTTGTTACACATTCCCTGGACATATTTCTTTTCGTTATTATTTTGTTCCTCTGTTTCTTATGTACTATTTTTAGTAGTTCTTGAATTTGAAGAAAAAAAATATATGGTATCAATACTTACTCTTTTTTTTTTTAATTTTTATTTTATCACCATGTGGAAAGTTAAAAAGTTTTCAGGTTTATGTCTCAGTTATACAATATTCAAACACCATCCCTTCACCAGTCAATACTTACTCTTAGGAATTTTAATAAGAATTTAGAAATCGCTTAAATTGTCTACATGTATCTTAAATGTAGTCTTATATTTTGATGTAGGACCTCCCAAAATCAAATGTAGTTTGTTGTAATATTTTTGATATAAAATTAAGTAAAATTAAGCAATCTCGCTAACACACTTTTGGAATAATTTTGTGGTTTTTTTTTTCCCCAGTGGTCTGAAACCAATTCAGAGTCATTTTATCAAATAGGTATTTTCATCTGATTTTATCTTTTTATTTCCCTTTGGTATTTATATTCTTTTACGTAGGATATTATAGAATTTTAACCTCAACAAAACAATATTATACAAAAGAGGCAACTATTAGTTTTTAAATTCTTTTCCAATAAATTGCTGATTTGTAATTAGATGGGTAAAGAAGGTATAAATTGAGTCAGTTTTGAAATGGAGAAAAAGAGAACTATTTCCTGATCTTTCAACCAAGAGGACTGGGGATAATTATATTCAATAGTTATCTTCCCTAATTTCATTTTGTCAGCAATTTAATCAAGTATGGTATAGAGCTTGCTCTTTACCTGATAGTCTTACATTAAGATAATGTAATTCAAGTGATTGGAACTGCTTCTTACCTTTTTAGTAACTGCTGCTTTAACCTCCTGATTTCTTCTTTCAAAGTAAAGAAGGAATATTAAATATAGCTATTAAGAAATGCTCAGTTTTCTACAAGTCTTTCTTTTTTTTTTATTATTGAATCACATTGAGAGATACAGTTACAAGCTTCGGTGTTTGAGTTTCAATCATACAGTGATCAAACACCCATCCCTCCACCAGTGCACATTCTCCACCACCAACGTCCCCAGTATACCCTCCCTTTCCAACCCTTCCCTGCCTTCACGGCAGACAATTTCCCTCATACTCTATCTCTACTTTGGGGCTTTATGGTTTGCAATACAGATACTGAAAAGTTATTACATTTGGTCCTTTATCTACTTTCAGCTCCCATCTCCCATCTCGAACCATTCCTCAAACATTATTGGCTTAGTGATCCCTTCTTTAATCCAGCTGCCTTCTCCCCCAGCTCATGAGACAGGCTTCCAACTATGGAGCAATATTCCTGGCCCTTTTTTCTACTTTACTTGGGTGTCAGGCTCATATTATATTATTTTATATTCCACAGACGAGTGCAGTCATCCTATGCCTGTCCCTCTCTTTCTGATTTATTTCACTTAGCATGATACTCTCTACGATCATTCACTTATAAGCAAATTTTATGTCTTCATCTCTCCTAACAGCTGCATAGTATTTCATTGTGTAGATGTACCAAAATTTCTTTAACCAGTTGTCTGTTCTCGGGCACTCGGGTTGTTTCCAGATTCTGGCTATTGTGAACAGTGCATCTTCTTTTGATTGAAATCTATGAGTTTGCCTGTGCTGGATTTCTGTGTGGTCTGTGTGCTTTTCTCTCAACTTTTTTTTACCCAGTCCTCTCTACATTGCTTCTGCAGTATTTGTTGGGCTTCTATCTGCTCCCCAGGTTATCTTACATTTAGAGTCAAAATACCTGGTGTTTTTTGATGGGAGATTGGTGGTAGAGGAAGGCTGTCCTTCTTCAATTCCTGATGTCCCTTTCGGTGCCATATGCTGTAGTGCTTAAGGGCCTCTGGCCACTCCTGGTGCTCATTGAACATGCTCAGTAATGACCATGGCTGGCAGTGCTCAGGGCACCACGCATTTTTGGGGCTTGAACTCAGTGCTTTGCACATGCAAGATATGTATCCTGTTACTCTTGAACCACATCCCTAGCCCTTTGCTGTTTATGTACATATATTTGGCTGGTTGGTGTTTATCTTAATTATGAAAATAATTTGTTTTATGCTTCAACTTCTACGGAAAGCATTATTTACCAGAACTTGTATCAAAAACCTTTTCTGGGGTCTTGACAAATTGAAACTTGGGATGTTTAGAATATTGTGATGTTAGACATTAATAGTGATATTGTTTGACACACTTAGATTTTTGGTTATTTTGTATAGGAATGTGTATGCTGCTGGTACCGTGGTCACCCTGAAACATTGGTAAATTGTATATCAGTAGGTTATGTGAATATAATTCAAAGCCTTTTTTGTTTATTTTATGGGACAAAATCACTGGTGCTCAGGGCTTACTACTAGCTGTGGTCATACAACGATATGGGATACAAGGGTTTGAACCTGGGTTGGTTGTGTGCAAAGCAGGTATTGTCTTCGCTTTACTATCTCTCTAGCCCCAATTTTAAGCCTTTCAAATTATTTCTTTATTGAAAAAAATACTGTTAGAAAATAAAGCATCTATGTTGTCATTGTGTTCAGTACATAAATATCAAGGATATTTAATACCCTTAACATAAATACCCTTCTGTTTTACTATAGAATATTTGAGAGTCATTTAAACATGAATTTAAAAATCATGGTATTTATTCATAAGCCATTATGTTTTAGGGTACCACTGATTGAAATACACAAAGTTTCTCAAGACCATGACTTTGATTGTCAAAGTCATATATGAAATTGCTTTTTAATGGCATTTATGTAATAAATATTAGTTAAGATAGTTGGACTTCACTCAGTCATATGTAGAGTATTCATGTAAATATTACTGATTGATTTGCTTACTGGTTAACACTTGTATCATGTAATATATGTTATACTACAGAGGTAATATTACGCTTTCGGGGGATGTTTGGAGCCACATGTTTCAGTGCCAAGGATCAGAACCGGGTGGACTGTCTGAAGTGTCTTATCAACTGTACTACCTATCTGGCCCTCAGTATTACACTTTGATTGCATAGGATTAGTCTGAGTTAGTTTGGCAAAAAGCACGTGACAAGTTGTCTAGTCTGCTGTGTTTAGATTAAAAATGACCTTTATTTTTTGGTTCAACATTTTCATTACCTTTTCATTAACTTTTTTCTTTATATTTTGTCCCTTCCCTTCCATTGATGTTGAGATGACCGGAAGTTGCATTTGCTCACTGTGAGTGCTTGCAGTTCCCCCAGGTTTCACACCCTTTGCTGTGGTGCTCACACACAGCATATACTAGAGTTCAGTTTGTAGGAATGGCAGCGCTTATGAGATTGCATGTGGCTAATGGGGCAGTGTGAGGGGTTGAGTTGGATTCCTTGCCTCTCTTCAAAGTAGGCATTTTGTCAGGGCATCTATATTTGCTTCTTAATAGCCTGTTTCAAAGTGTTTTCCTGTTTATTTTCCTTCAAGAATTATATCAAAGAGAACAAAACTATAACCAGAAATTGAAATCTATCTCCACCCCCATAACAAATGTCCATGGCTTATAGAGAGCCTAGGGTTTCCATGGAGAGTCTCAAGTATATCCACCTTTGTGGCTGTAAGAATCTGAGATACTTAGCATACCAGAAAAGGCTTGAGAAACCACTCTGTAATACAGTTTTAAATTTTATACAGGCAGGTAAGGTTCAGCATTCTACCTCTCCTTAATTTAAATAACTCCATTTGTTTTTTGTTTATTTCTTTGTGGGGAGGGATGGTATTAGATTATTATGTAATGTTTTATTTGAAGAAATGGTCTGTCACTGCAATTTAGTTTTTTTAAAAAATGCAAATTAATATTCTAGTATCATTATGGGCATAGGTCAGATAAGTTCAATATAATGAACTTACATAAAACAAAATTCTTTTTTGATAAGTTCTATTAAGTCTGTCTATTTCTCTTTATAAAAATCTTGCCTTTCAGTTAGGATGGGGAAGGGACCACTAAGCCATTGATGGTTGGAGGGATCTTTCAGGAGGCAGATGTGTGCTGAAAGTAGACAAAGGACCAAATGTGATGGCCTCTCAGTATCTGTATTGTAAACAATAATGCCCTAAAGTAGAGAGAGAGTAAAAAGGAAATTGTGCCACAGAGGGAGGGGATGTGGTGGAGTGGGGGTGGTGGGAGGGATACTGGGTACATTGGTTGTGGGAAATGCACACTGGTGGAAGGATGGATCATTGTATAACTGAAACTCAATCTTGAAAGCTTTGTAGCTGTATCTCATGGTGATTCAGTAAAAAAAAATGTTAATTAAAAAAGTCTTACCTTTACTATGAGTATCTCATAGTGAATATCTGTGATATATTCATAACAATATGAATATCTCAACTAGTCCTTCAGATTTTACTTTTGAAATCACTTAATTTTAAAACTTGGGCCACTAGATGCTTCCAAACTGAATCTAGAACTTTGACTTTCTAAAAGTACTCTGGGAATGTCAGTCTTTCTGTAGTATGACTTGTGTTCTGGCAGAGGCAGTTCATAAGTGTCTTTTTATTTCAAATATCTGAGGGAACTTACGTATTCTAATTAGTAAAAGGAGCCCAAAAAAGAAAGTTGCTGTGATTTGAAACAGCATTGGGGATTTTGGCAGAGTCTCCTGCCCCCACGCCTGGCTGTCTTCACCGGGGTCCCTCGGAGTGGGGGCGAGTTGAGTCCCTCCCCACCCTGAGCAGAGCCCCAGCAGCCGAAGACTTCCGGAACCCAGCCACAGCCATGCTCAAGGCCACTCTCCACACACTCAGATGAGCCTCATGCATGAAGAAACTGGCAGAGGAACCAAGGTGTGCGGGGCTGAGATCTCCAAGCCTGCTCAGATGGGGACTGGGCCTCCTTCACCCAGATCCCCCATTTTTCCAGTAGCTAGGCAGCCACACCCACAACTGCCCCCAGCGCCATGTAATCCCATCAACAGCCAAGATCCAGAGACTATAAAACAAAGTTCCCAGAAGCGACCTCGTACAGCCTAGTTCTCCCTCTCGGAGAACCCGACAAGCTACCGAGAGTATTCTTCCCTCATGGCAGAGCCTGGCAAGCTCTCCATGGCGTATTTGATATGCCAAACAGTAACAATGATTGTTCTCATTCCCCTGACCCTGAAAGAGCCTCCAATGCAGCACCCTTGGGAAGGACGAGTAAAGAGAGGCTGCTAAAATCTCAGGGCTAGGATAAATGGAGACATTACTGGCGCCTACTCAAGAGAATCAGTGAACAACTGGATGATAATGACAGTGACAGTGATTCTACTTTTCAGCCAGAGAATTCAGCTTCAGAGAATTAGGGACTTAGAATGCAATAATTAATAAGTGCACTCTCTGAATTTTATCCTCACTGGGATGTGGGGATTTGGACCAGACCCAACAGTGCTCAGTGCTTACTCATGGCTCTCCACTAGGAGATCTCTCCTGACTGTGCTCAAACACCTGTATGATGTGCTGGTGATCAAACCTGGGTTGACTGTATGCAAGGCAACTGTCTTATCCACTGTGTTATCTCTCTGGCCCTGAATTGTGTCTTACATAAATTTTATGCCATTGAATATGTATCACTGGGAGAATATTTCTCATGTCTGTATTATAAATGTTTATTATTTTAAAGAAATTGTGTCAGATACGTAGAATTTTCATGATGTCAGATACGTAGAATTTTCATGATGTGATAATTAGTAGTACTTAGTAAAAAGGAAATGGTACATTTATTTGTTTAATAGATTTGATAATAAGCAAGTGTGATTGTGTTTCCCTTTGAGATAATGTCTTTTTAGTAATAAGTAAAAGACTATGTTCTTATTTAATTCACTGGTATTCAAGTTGAGTAGTGTTTTTTATGTTTAACATATAGAAAATACTTGAAGTAAGATGAAGATAAAAGTTTTAGCTTTTTCAATACCTCATAGGAGTCTTATATTTGATTATATTAAAGTATAATTCAATAGGCTGAAATTACATTTCAAAAAGTATTTGTGGGGGGGCCTGCCAGAGCGATAGTATGGCAGGTAGGGCATTTGTCTTGCATGTTGCCGACCCAGGTTCAATCCCCAGCATCCCATATAGTCCCCCATGCACCACAAGGAGTAATTCCTGAGAGAAGAGCCAGGAGTAACCGCTGAGCATCGCTGGGTGTGACCCAAAAAGCAAAATAAATTAATAAATAATTTTTTAATAAAAGGTATATGTAGGGGCTAGAGCAATAGTACAGCGGGTAGGGTACTATTAGTAGTAGATATTAGTAATAATTCCTGAGTGCAGAGCCAGGAATAAGCCCTGTGCATTGCCGGATTTCACCCAAAAAGAAAAAAAAAAGTATTTGTAGTTTTCTTAGTTTAATTCAAAAGCAAATAAGACAATGTTGGGAAGGGTTGAATATGAGTTGAGAAATTTTATGAAATCCATATGGAAGCTCTGTTGTTTTGTGGTGCACTATTGATTCTAAAATATGTTGTTATTGGGGCTGGAGTGATAGCACAGCAGGTAGGGCGTTTGCCTTGCACGCGGCCGACCCGGGTTGATTCCCAGCCTCCCATATGGTCCCCTGAGCATCGCCAGGGGGAGTTACTGAGTGCAGAGCCAGGAGTGACCCTTGTGCATCGCCGGGTATGACCCAAAAAACAAAAACAAAACAAAAGAAATAAAATATGTTGTTATTGGATTATTGTATACTAATTTTTGGATAATAATTCTGGATGTTGTTATGGATGAATATTCTTGCATCAATGAACATAGTATTTTAGATTTATGTATAGTCCAGAATGACTTGCTAAACTGATTCTATTTTCACCTTTATAATTACCTAACAATATATTCATGGTGGAGTTCAAAGGTAGAAGTTTTTGTTAGGGAAGAAATGTTAAATATTATTTATAAAACTTGATACAAATTATTGAAAACTTATGTTCTTTGTGTGAAGCTTAACATTTCATTAAGATGACATGGACAGCATTCATGTCATACTGTCACCAAAAGTGAAATGTTCCCTGTACCGACCAATGCATTTCAGCCTCAGACACCATGCTGAACATCTTATGTACTCTGTTTATATAATCATCACATTACAAGCCAGTACATGTGTATTTATATTTGGCAGAAAGGAAACAGAGAAGAATTCAGTTACATCCTAAATATCACATAGCTAACCAGTGGGGAAGCCATTGTGGACTCTGGGAGATATCTGAAGAAACAGAAACTAAGCTTAATGGTTTTTTTCAAGTGAAAAAGAAATCCTGCTTCTTTGTTATAAATTTAGACAGTAAAATAATGTAGCCCTATATGGGGAAAGAGCTTATGTAGTATTTGTGAGCAGTCATAGTGTAAAACATTGTCCCATTCACTCAACGTTTTCTGACTAAGCTTTCATTTTTTCCCTAAATCTACAGGAGTATCGAAAACAGAGAAAAAAGTGAAATTGGAAGAAAAAAGCTCAACAGCATTTGGTATGAATAGAAAGTAATCTTTAAGCGGAAAAAGAATACAAAGCTTGAGCATGGGATGCCATAGGTTGCCCCTTCTTTAGTACTTCCCTAGGTATTAATACTTTTTTAGGGATGAATGATGAGTTAGTATTAATTAGTATTTCTTAGCTCCTGATAGATTTTTTAGAAGGTATCATATATATATGTATATATGTACATATACATGTACATATATGTCACAGAGTATAACTTTCTCTGGTAACTTTGTGTTCTTAAAGCATTTTTAGGTAAAATTATGGCTACTTAAAAAAATAAGCCAGCATTTAACATTGTTGAGATTTAGAAATTAGATGAAAAATTAAGTCCTTCTTTTCAGACTTCAACCTTCCTTAGAAAACTGTCACAGTTTTTTTGGCAACTTTTTAATCTATAGTGACTAAAACTATTGAATAATGAATGATAGCTATAAACTGTTTAACCAAATAGTAAACTGGAGCTTGGGTCACTTAAAGTTGGTTAAGTATTGTTGACAAATTTAGAATAAACTGATAGTTGAATATATGTGTGATGAATTTGATTTTAGATAAAATACCACTGAAAGCTGTTTAACATTTATTTTTGTTAAAGTGAATATACTTCAACAACAGATTGTTAAAATGTTGGGGACAGTCAGTCTGTTAAGTTCTTTTGTTTTCTTAGTCTTAATTCTTGTATGGAGTGGGACATTAATATAAAACTTAAGGAAGTGTGGATTGAAGTTTTTATTCAAAAACGTTCATATTTGTTTACTTTTCTAATATAAATTTATTAAATTATATATAGATATGCTGAGTCTTCTCAGTTAAAGCTTTCTTAAATTATGAGGTTTATTTCTTACCACTTCAGGAAACTGAGTTATATTACTCATTTAAAGATTTTAACTACTGTCTGTGTTAACTTTAAGGTGTCAGGAGTTGGGATTTCTCAACACTGCTAATGAAGATCCCCTCTTATAGTCCAATAATCTAATCAGGAGTTCCAGACTCATGACAGGAACAGTTTAATTGAATCCATCCACTCTGGGCAGGTGACTGGAATAGCTGATTAAAACATAAATGCTGCTTTTAGGTTAATCACAAAGGATCAACTCAGGATCAATATTGACTACTAATTTATTTACTCACTTTTGTCATATAGGTAAGAGAAAAGAAAAGGATAAGGAGAAAAAAGAGAAGAGAGACAGAGATCATTACAAACCTAAACAGAAAAAGAAGAAAAAGAAGAAAAAGAAATCTAAGCAGCATGGTAAGTATCTAAAATGGTCTTTCATATCAGTAATCTGTCTTTAAAGATATAGGGGTGAAGCTTAAGCTTTGCATTTGGGATCCTCCAGCTGTGATCTCTGGCGCCTCATGGTTCCCTTAGCACTATTGGGAGGGAATCCTAAACACTGCATCAGGAATTGCCTCTGACTACTACTGTATGTGACCACCCCCCAAAAAAAACACACAAAAATAAACCCCAAATCCAAAAGAATTTGTAAGACAGAAAAATAAAAATTAAGAAATAAGGTATTCATTAAAATCATTTTTAAATAAGAAATAAATCCATGGGGCTGGGAGATAGTATATTAACAAGGCACTTGCATGTGGCTGGCTCAGGTTATACATTCGGCGCCATATAAAGTTTACTGAGCACTGCTAGAAGTGATCCCTGAGCATCCAGCCAGGAGTAAGCCTTCAGCTTTACTGAGTGTAAACCAAACAAGAAACAAAAGAAATTCACATATATCAGCAATTATATGAGATTATCATGTAAGGTTTAGAAATGCAGCTGTTATTTTCGTGAAGTCCAAAAATAAGATTAGAGAAGATGAAGCAATGTTCTAAATGTATGGGGCACTCAAAAATATTTTTTAATGATAAGAAAGATCACTGCAACAATCTTGACCCCAGGATACCAAGCTTAGTTCCTAAAGAGTTTCTTAAATAGACACAAACACTGAAATGGAACACAAGCTGAAACTTATAAAAAAAATCTCGACACATTTTAAAGGTTGATAATGCAGAGTATGGTGTCTACCTGCAGTATTGTAAATTAAAATCAGTATCAAAAGGATAAAATAGGAACTGGAGATAGGGTAGGTAGTAGGTAGGGTGCTTGCCTTGCATGCTGCTGAGTGATTGGATCCCCAGCACCCCATAGGATTGTTCCCTGATCCCCTAGGAGAGATCCCTGAACAGAGCTAGGAGTAAGCCCTGAGCACTGCCAGGTGCTGAACCAAAATAATGATAATAATAAAATTAAGAAGAGAAAGTTCCCATATGCTTAGAAATCAAGCCATACATTTCAATAACTCAGATCAAAGAACAGTACAAAAGGAAAGGTAAATAAGGTGTTAAAAACCATGAAGAGGGGTTAGATAGTAGAGTGGGATAGTCACTTGCATCTTATCATTTCCCCAAAAACTGCCTTCCACACACATGAGGATGAAAAATTATGTATCAAAACTTGAAAAGACAGTTAAGAGTGCACAAGGAAAATATGATGTACAGGTCTGTATTCGAAAAGTAATAGAAAAATCACTTAAACTTTCTGCTTTAAGAAAATAACAAGCCCAAAAGAGATAAGTAATGAAAATATGAGCAGACACTCACTTAATAGACATATGAGCGGACACTTATAAAATGCACCAAAAAACAATAATGATTAATGAACCATAAAATATTTTTAAAAATTAAATGTGAGCAGGCATTTAATAAAACATGCCAATAAACATGTTAACAATGGTTAATAAAATATAAATATAAAATGTATTTATTTTTTACTTTTTGGGTCATAGCCAGTGGTGAACAGGGCTTACTCTTGGCTCTGCACTCAGGAATTACTCCTGGTGGTGCTCGGGGAACTATATGGGATTGAGTCCAGGTTGGCCCCGTGCAAGGCAAATGCCCTACCCACTGTACTATAGCTCCAGCCTCTAAATATAAAATGTTTTAATAAAAATGAAAGAGTGAGCACTTCATAAATGAGCAGATATTTAATGGACATTTAATGAACATTTAATGAAAAGCCAAAATACTAAGAAGATAGTTAAAACTTGCAAAATTAATTCCTGCAAAAATGAATAAAGTTATCAGACCATTGTCCTTTCCCATACTGTTCTCTGCTAATTTTGAAAAGTTATTTAAATCATCTAAATTTGAGGTTCTGTTAGAACGATGTTTAAACAAACAAAAAATGCTAACCCTAAAAAATTGAAAATTTGATTTGACTGAAATTAAGAACTGGGGCTAGAGCAATAGCACAGTGGGTAGGGCGTTTACCTTGCACTTGGCCAACACGGGTTCGATTCCCAGCATCCCATATGGTCCCCTGAGCACCACCAGGGGTGATTCCTGAGTGCAGAGCCAGGAGTAAATCCTATCCCAGGTGTGACCCAAAAACCAAAAAAAAAAAAAAAAAAAAGAACTTTGCAACACGTAGATTTTCTGAATTAGTATTCAGAAAATTTGAACTCTTACAAATCAAAAAAGAAACCAAAAGCAGTAGGAAAATAGGCAAAAGACTTTAAATAGATACTTAGAAACCTTGAAATGCTAAGATCAAGTAATATATGATATTCATCTCCTTTTCTTTCCTTTTTATTATTGAGGCTACTATGACCAGGAGCTACATGTTAGTTGTGTTGTTCCCACAGTGACTTGTCGAATTTACTGTGGGACGCACACTGTGTTGTGACCCTCAAGGATCCAGATGACAGGTCTTTTGGGATGGCACTTGTCATTTGAGTTAGTGCTAAGAATTGAATGCAGGGATTCAAATTGCCTTCCCCATCTTATCCTTTCCTCACTCTCCCCTACTGTTTTCCATTGCTTACTTATTCCCTTACCTGTCCCAATTGGCATCCTTTGTTTCACAGTTACCTGAGACAGTAGAAGCCATTGAGTAGGAACTTGTTCATCTTCTCTCCACAACTAATTCTTCATCTGAATATATTCGTTCACCATCTTTTCTTGAGTCTAACATCGAGGGATCATTATCCTGGCATTATTCAAACCTTTGTCATTTCTTTCAGGACCAGTTAGTTAGTTTTGTGCAGAGGTTTTTTGGCTGAAGGTTTTGCTGATCAGATTATCATTATAATAGTTGGCAGAACCTACATAATAATCTGAAAAAAAATAAGCACAGTTAATTTCCATTTTGTACATTTTACTACAGATACAGCTGTCATTGTAGCAGAGAGAAAATGTAGAAAAAAAAAACATTCACTTCTGGAGTGTGCACCAAGATTTTACTGCTATCATTTAGAAAAAGGTGGTCCCTGCCATGTAAATAATGCCTGGGATCTATTTTTCAGATATTCTAACTGAATTCAACTTAGCAGATATACAATGACCTATAGTTGTTTCTGGGTGAGAAGAGAAAGTATTAAGATGATTATTTTATGTATTTTGAAATATGGCTTTATTGTTAATGTCATTGTAGTGACTCTTCTTGATTGCTTAATACTTCATTAATATATCTTTATGTACTTTATGTTGCAGATTATTCAGACTATGAAGACAGTTCCCTAGAATTTTTGGAAAGGTGCTCTTCTCCACTAACTCGATCGTCTGGGAGTTCTCTAGCTCTGCGAAGCATGTTTACGGAGAAAAATACAACTTATCAGTACCCAAGGGCAATTTTGTCAGTTGATCTTAGTGGTGAAAGTATGTGTAACCAAGTAATATTTAATATAAATCTTAAAATTTTTAAATGCATAACTGAATAATATTTTATTGAGAACCTTTGTGATCAGGCACACAACTTAAAAAGTCATTTGATAAATATGGCTTTTTTTTTTTTTTTTGCTTTTTGGGTCACACCCAGCGATGCTCAGGGGTTACTCCTGGCTCTGCACTCAGGAATTACTCCTGGCGGTGCTCAGCGGACCATATGGGATGCTGGGAATCGAACCCGGGTTGGCCGCGTGCAAGGCAAACGCTGTGCTATCACTCCAGCTCCCAAATATGACATTTTAATGTTTAAAATTGAACTACTTTTTATATAGCTAATAATTGATTTTTGTAATTGAGGATATATTATTTTGAGTATCTATACTAGTCTTTAGGTTTTTAATTTTTTAAAAAATATCTATTCACCACCAACCTTTAAGGTAAATATTGTTAGTCACATCATGTAGGTAAATAAGCAGAGACTTAGCAGGTTATGTAATTTTGCAATCTATTTGGTATTAGAATTAAAAGTCAAACTAGGGTCTGTCTTAACACCGGTATTGATAAAACTTTTATTATCTGAGTATTGATCATAGTTTTAAAGATGCACTTTGGATTTCTCATCACAGATACATCTACACCTAATCTACCTCTACATCTAATGTTATCAAATTACAGGTGCAAACATAGTTGGATATTAGGGATCCTTATGTAAACAAAAGCCCATGTCAGGTGGGATTAAGAGTCCTAGAGTTTGAGTCACTCAGATTTTCCTAGCAGTCAGTCTCAAGAGTAGAAATCATGAGGATCCTGACATCCCACTGTTCTCAGCAGGAGGGTCTTGCATGATTCTGAGACACTGAAGGCAAGGGCTTGGGGTTGGAACTCCAGGACCGTAGTAGCCAGAGTCAGGAAATGAAGATAGCCTCATCTTATGTAAAATCCCAGAATTCCTAGGGTCTGCATCTTAATGTAGTGTATGAGGGGTACCTATGGGTGAGCTCATTTTTTGTCGTTTCCTTCTGAGTGCCTTATATGGTAGATACTAGACAATGTGTTTTCTTTTTCCGTTTCCTCCTGCTCTTTTTCAGGACTAATTCTTTGCTTGCCCACTCTGGGTAAAGCAACTTCTCAACTCTAAAGTAAATGCACAGCAATCGAGTTATTTTAGTTTCTGCAGAAGAGAAAATTTGAGGAAAAGTTTTTATCCCTCCCAACCCCTTCCTTTTCCAACAAGCACAAGTTCTTTTTCCCATTTGGACCATTGGGTATTACTACTATGTATACATTGTAATCATTGCTCTGATGTTTTTATACCTATGACAAAATATACCAGTACTGGGCCCTGCCCCAGAGTATAACTATGTGAGATTTCTGAGAGGGTACATCTCTCTTTCGATATAGCTTCTGAACTGTTCTGGGAGGCAAGGCAACTAGGGTTGAAAATCACCTGCACTATGCATACCAGTGAGCTACTCAGGATCTGAAATGCATCTGTACCATAGGGTACCAAGCTCTGAGAGTAGGGCAGGAGATTATGTATGAACCAGCAGTACTGATGGAACTCTAACATATGAGAGAAGGGTGGAATAAGTATCATGAATCTATATATTCCCTTGACTTCACCATGTCTCTGTTCTGCCCTTCATGGGATCAGGTACTGCGCTTGAGAAAAAAAAGATTTTAGAAAGGGCAGAGGTTCTCAAATGTCAATATACATTTAAATGCTGTTCAGGACTTCATCTTACGAATTTCTGATTTATAAATTCCTAGGTGACCATGATCTAAAACTCCCATTTTGAAAATACAATCTGAAAAAGTTACCTTGAAGTTCAAGGGGCAAACGGGGAGTAAGTGTTCATGTGGTCCCTCAGTTGGAGATACTGTTCAGTTAGCTATTTAAATGTGATGGGGAAGTAGGACTTACTTTTCTCACTTTGCTTCCAGACATTTTACAAACCTCTTGATGATTTGTTACAGGCATTCAATACTCCATCTCCAGTCCAACTACTGCGGTCACCTTCCCTCCACCATTAGCCAAGCATTTGTTTGGTGCTTGGGAATTAGTTACTCAAATTGGATTTTCTGGCCAATGAGTTACATTTGCATTTTAACATATAAACTTTGGCCATCCAAGTACATGTGAGATATACTAACTAGTTCCTTTCAAAAAGAATTGGCAGGAGAAGGGTTTTTGTTTTACAGGCTCGAAATTGAATATGGGTATGCTCTGCCACTGAGCCAAATCCCTGACCCTGAGAATCATTTTAAATTAACTATTCTGTCACTGTCACTGTCATCCCGTTGCTCATCGATTTGTTCGAGCGGGCACCAGTAACGTCTCTCATTGAGAGACTTATTGTTACTGTATTTGGCATATCCAATATGCACTGGTAGCATGCCAGGCTCTGCCGCACAGGCTCAATACTTCGGTAGCTTGCCGGGCTCTCCGAGAGGGGCGGAGGAATTGAACTTGGGTCGTCTGCGTGAAAGGCGAATGCCCAACCTATTAATTACTATTGTGAAAGTCATTTATTAAGTATTACATGAAAATCTAATATCAAAAGAGCATCTAGAGATGTTATGGGTGCTTCATCATCCAAGTTTAAGAAATATTGATGAAATCGTAAGACTTTACAGTCAGGCAGTCCTAGATGCAGTTTTCATCATCACTAAGTGACTGTATAATATAGTGCTAGGCATATAGGGAATGCAGTGGTAGTTGATGAAATTTAATACTGTTCAGAGTACTAGTTTTAATATTAGAACCTCAGAGGCTTCCTTTACTTCTTTGAATTGCTGACTATCTCTGCTACAGTTCTGAACTTATCTTTATAAGCCATGGTTTTTGTGAAGATACAAAGGGATAGCATTTTGTTTGTTTGTTTGTTTTGTTTTTGGGTTACACCTGGCTATGCTCAGGGGTTACTCCTGGCTCATGCACTCAGGAATTACTCCTGGCGGTGCTCAGGGGACCATATGGGATGCTGGGAATCGAACCTGGGTTGGCTGCATGCAAGACAAACGCCCTACCCGCTGTGCTATCACTCCAGCCCCAAGGGATAGCATTTTTAAAATTCTCTGAAAGGTATGCAAATTGAATTATCTCAGCTTGTCTAAATTCCCATAGTAGGGGATATTTTAAGTCTCTTGTAATATTGTATACGTGAAGATGTTTCAAAGCATTCATCTTTAATTAAGCTTTAATAATCATTTGATTATTATTTGATGATTATTAGACTTTAATAATCATTTGTTTTTGTCCAATGACAACTTATTCCCATGTTTTCCTTCTCTTTCTAAAGTTGTCATAGTGTATAATCTCTTCTGCAGCTTCTTTCTTGCTGGAAAATGACCTGAAAATCAAAAAAATATGCTGAGTATACTTTTTGTATATTCTAGACTTATCAGATGTGGAATTCCTAGACGATTCTTCAACAGAGAGTTTACTTCTGAGTGGGGATGAGTACAATCAGGACTTTGATTCTACCAATTTTGAGGAATCCCAAGATGAAGATGATGCTCTTAATGAAATTGTGCGATGCATTTGTGAAATGGATGAGGAGAATGGCTTCATGATTCAGGTAACCTGTATTCCCTGTAGTACCAAATTAAGGTAGTCACTTCAGGTGCGCAGCCATCTGGTTTCTGTTTATTAATCATCCAATTGAAGGTGGGGGTTTCTAACATGCCATCATGGTTTTTTTTTTTTTATGTTTTTGTTTTGAGGGCACACCTGGTGATACTCAGTGCTTATCTTAGCTCTCCTCTCAGGGATTATTTTTGGTGGAGCTTAAGAGACCCTGTGGGGTGCCAGGTTTCCAACTGAGGTTGGCTGCATGAAAGGCAAGTGCCCTGCCTACTGTGCTCTCTCTCTCTTTGGTTCCCAAGGTAGAATTCATTTCCAGAACTAATAAGTTTTGTAAGTGCCTACATGGAAGGTGTCTTACTGTTGAGGATCCCTGTTGTTTAGTAATTTACATTACATAGTCACGCTTTAATTGACAGGTATTGAAATAAAAGTCTCCACTGTTCGCAGAGATTAAAGGGAAACTTTGTTGTAAATGCTAACAATTATAAGCAACCTCTTTCTGTAGAAAGAATATCTTTAAGAAAATGGGGAAGGATAATTTATATTTTGTGATGACATTTGGAATATCTGAAGGCCTTAGTTATAAGAATGAAGTAATACAAATTTCATTTTCCCCACCAGTTTTTTAGTGGCTTTTGCAATTAGGGCTCCATAATCATAAAATCACCAGAAGTCATTGCTACAAACACTGCTGTAACTTGCTCCCCCCCTCCAATTTCTGTGCTTCTACGATTCTGTATTTGTAAAGTAATTTTGAAGGGTTTTAAGGATATGGTTACCTAAAAATCAATGGGAAATAAGGAGGGAAGAAGTTTCTAAGAATTTTTTTGTGATTTAATTTACTGAAGTGCTTTTTAACAGGTACAGCAAGATATAATTGTCTGTTTAAAAGGTTTTTCCTCTATTATGTTTGTGGGATGTAAGGAAACATAGTAAGAGGAATAAAAAATGCCCAAAGGCAACAGAAACTGAGAAGTCATCTACAGTAGGAAGCCACAGGTGGGGGAGGAGGGTGAGTGGCTCTGGGGGGGAATAAGACTGGGGGACATAGAGGCAGTGGTGGAGGGAAATGGGTACTCTGGTGAAAATTCTGGTGCTGGAATGATTCATGCAAGAAACCCTGCTGTTAACCAGTGCTGAGAAGAAAAGTTTAAAAATGAAAAAAGAAAAGTTCATCTAAAATCATTTAAATATGTGGTGTAAGAGTGGTGGCAAGCAGTGAGAGATGAAGCCAGCTTCGTGAAAGGAAAGGGATTTGTGTCACAGCGAGTCCAAGGTTGCTTCTAGGCTCTCCTCTGTTTCCAGTGTGAAGAGTGCCTGTGCTGGCAGCACAGCGTGTGCATGGGGCTGCTGGAGGAGAGCATTCCCGAGCAGTACATCTGCTACATCTGCCGAGACCCTCCTGGTAAGACTTCACCACTGCGTGCGCTGCAGCATGTCTGAGTCATCGTGTCTCAGCTGTGTGACACACGGAGACTCTCCTTCTGTGTTGGCTTTTGCGTACTTCTTACTGTTAGAGTTTTATTGTCCATATTATGTAGGTTAAAGTGATAGCATAAGTTATCAACATCGAACCTGTCTTACAAGAAGGATGGAGGTAGGACTTTTTCCTGCAGCACACTTGGCAACCTTTTGGTATATTCCTGGGCATTCATTATTTCAAAATAGGTTATGTCTATTCAAATGGGAGCTATCTTCTGAACTTAGGGTTCCTCTGAGATGGTTTTGAAAAAAAATGCTGATGGTGCTACATATCCTTCTAATTTTAGAAGTGGCTAGGATCTCAGATTATCATATGTGATCACTTTTATGGCTGAAACAACTAGGGAGTAGAAAATTGAACACCTTGTGCCCATGGATAGAACTAGACATGGCAGAGCCTGGATTAAAATCTGTGCCTGTGGATTCCTCATCCATGTGTTTTCTACCTACTTCATTCTTCTTGTTAGACATTCTTGAAGTAGCAGAGTTCTGAATATTGTTTATGCTTCCAAGACAGGAAATAACCACTTATTCTCAAATAATAGGCCTTCCTTTATTTTTTATTGTAGTAGGGAACACAGATATAGTGTGCTAATCATAGTAAGATAGGATTAGTATTGCCATGGTGGAGGATATATTGCTTATATAAGATACAAAGATTTTATGCATCTCAGGCACGAGAGAAGGATCTCTATAATCTCTTCACTAGAATTTTTATTTTATCCAGTTCAAAACAAAGGTTAGTGAGAGAAACAAATACCCAAATCTAGTTTATCTCCAGCCCCCTCAGCCTGTGTTACCTGTCCAGATGGCAAGTACACACTTTAGTGTAGTCCATGTTCTCTTTGCTACTGGCTGCATCTGTAAGGGAATTTGTTCTTCTGAGTGAACAGGAAATCTGGATGTGCAGAAGGAACGTTGAGAGGTTACATTCTCAGACCACAGTTTTGCCCTTCTTTTGAAGTTGTTATTGATACCAGAGTTTGCAGTCTTTACTGAGTAGTGTTAGGTGTCCGTTGAATGGAAGTCTAATAGGTAGAATATGTTGTAATGGTTTTTTTTTTTATGTCAACCTTATCCACAGGCCAGAGATGGAGTGCAAAGTATCGTTATGATAAAGAATGGCTGAATAATGGGAGAATGTGCGGATTATCATTTTTAAAAGAAAATTATTCTCATCTCAATGCCAAAAAGATAGTTTCTACACATCACTTGCTTGCTGATGTCTATGGTGTTACAGAAGTACTACATGGGTTACAACTGAAGATTGGAATACTAAAGTAAGTGAAGGGTGGCGAAGGGAGGGTAACCCTTCTATATCAATTTTCTTATAGGAGAAGTCACTTGGCTTATGTTTAGCTTCTAAAAAAGGAGAAATCAGTAAATATCTGATCAATAACTACTTCATCCTGGAATATATAACATGGTTGAACATAGATCCAGCAGTTGTTATTTCAGCATTAGTCCCTATCCCCCTGTTTTGTGCACTCACCATATACACAAAGTAAAATTGTTTCTATTGGGAAACCTATTTTTGTCCTTCTCCAGAAATTCTGTCAAGATGAAATAGATTGAATAATGTATTTTGAAATTGCCTAAAGATGGCGTTTCAGGAAGCCAGCAGCTCAGGTCAGTCATCCCTGTGCTGTGCCTTTTGTCATTCCAAATTAATTTCCCCTTAACAGTGACAAACCTGAACCTCCCTACACAGAATGCTCTTATTTCAGCTCTTAATACTTGGATACCATTCTTTTACACACACACACACACACACACACACCCCACACCCCCCCACGCCCTCCCCCAGTCCAGGTGGTACACACACTGAAATTTTTTTTTTTTCCCAAAAATGTTGGGTTTTTCAAAAGTTTTAGTTTTGCATTTTGTAAATTCACTTGACTGGACCAGAAGCCTACCCCTCCCATCCCTGTCCCATACCCCCTATACATCCATTTGGTGCACAGAGTACTTTTTTATATACATTACAGTCCCCTTGGTGCCCAGTGAAAAGGGGCTGAGCTCATCATCATGCTTTTTTTTTTTTTTGTCCCTCTGTGGTTCTTGGTCCACCTGTCATTTTGTTGCCATGTCTTCCCTTTCCTAGCTTTTTTTCCTTCACATATATTTTTTCCTAATTTAATTTAATTCCTAATTGAAGCATGCTTTTTTACAGCTTCTTTATTCACACCCAGGAATGCCTTCTACTGTTTATAATTTAGTAGATGTCTTTTCAGGGTTCCTGGTTTTACTGGAGTTAATCATTCGATTCTTGGCCAAATTCTGTTTACTGCGGCCGCCTGCCTTGCTACAGTTTTTCTGTTTTACAGTTGGGGAGGCCTCCCAAGTGGTACCAGGTCACACAGACAGTGCTTGGGGGCCATTTCCAATGGTGCTGGGGGAAACCATATGGTGCTGGTGATCAGGATCCAATGCAAGTCAGGCACATATTACATAGTACCCTAACCACGGCAACCTGGTCCCAGGCGCTTTGTTTTGTTTTGCTTTCCTATTTTATTTTCTTTGGTCTGTTTTGTCTTAAAACTTACGATTTCTTGTAAGGGTTATTTCTTACTCAGTCTTCGCCCATCTATTTAGTGATAAGTACTCAGCCACTGCTTATTGAATGGAGTTTGCTTCTTTTGTATTTCAAAAACCTGGATATGCATCTCCTTATGAAAATTCCATCTTGTTAGTCAGCAAATGCAGTCATACTAAGCTATGACTTTAGAAAAAAAAAAACAGCAAATTGTTCTTATCCACCAAAATAAATACAAACCCTTGTACTTTTCTCAGATTACTGGATGGGCTGAGAGTAGGAGTTTGGAAGAGTGGAGGGCATCAAGTGGGTGGATGGATACTGGCACTGAGTGTCAGGCATTTTTTGGTAACACGCTTGAAAAGGTCTGAAACCATCCCTTTTAAAAAATATTGTAAACCAGCCTTACGTTAGTGAAAGAAATAATATAGGGTGTGAGGGATAGTATAAGAAGTAAGGCACTGGGGCTAGAGTGATAGCTCAGCGGGTAGGGCGTTTGCCTTGCACACGGCTGACCCGGGTTTGATTCCCAGCATCCCGTATGGTCCCCTGAGCTCCTCCAGGGGTAATTCCTGAGTGCAGAGCCAGGAGTGACCCCTGTGCATCGCCGGGTGTGACCCCCCCCCAAAAAAAAGAAGTAAGGCACTAAGGCACTTGGCCTTTTAGTCTAGCCAACCTGAGCACAGAGCCAGAAGTAAATCCTGAACACTGTCAGGTGTGACACAAAACCCTGAAATTTAAAATGGTTTATCATTATTGACATCAGTATGAACTTTTATGCATCTCTAATTTTGATAAGCATATTAATTGAACCATTTATCCACTCATACCTGTAATCTCCCCTCATGGAATTTTTCTTATAATAATGATTATTATCACTCTACATTGAAAGTCTGTTGTATGCCAAATATTTTGATTTAATTCTTATAATAAGTTTGAAACTTCATCTTTCTTCCTTTGATAGTTGGATACTCAGTGGTAGAGGTCAGGTAATTAAACTCCAGTCAAGGGGCAGGAGGGAGTATTGTAGGTAGGGCATTACGTTTTCTTTCTTTTTTTTTTTCTTTTTGGGTCACACCTGGCATTGCACAGGGGTTGTTACTCCTGGCTCATGCACTCAGGAATTACCCCTGGCGGTGCTTGGTGGACCATATGGGATGCTGGGAATCAAACCCAGGTAGGCAAACTCCCTACCTGCAGTGCTGTTACTCCAGCCCCTCATTAAGTTTTCTTGAAGCTGACTTGAGTTCAATCCATGGTACTGTATATTGTCCCCCAAATCCTTTGTGTTTTGGGAGTACTCTTTGCGCATAGAGCCAAGATTAAGAGCAGAGCACAGCACCCACAGTGCCCCCCCCCAAGAAAACTCTTCAGTGCTTAAAGGGATTTAATTGAATATCTTGCACTATAAAACTAGCTTTTTTAAAAACTGTCATTTTACTAATGATGAAATCCTATTGTTTGTGGTCCAAATGATAAAATTCTACTTATATATCAGTAGAAGATAAATTTGATTCCAGTTTTTATCTAACTTGGAATTTGTTAATATGCATTCATTCTTGAGCCTTATGAAAGTTTTTTTTTTTTTTTGGTTTTTGGGTCACACCTGGCGATGCACAGGGGTTACTCCTGGCTCTGCACTCAGGAATTACCCCTGGCGGTGCTCAGGGGACCATATGGGATGCTGGGATTTGAACCCGGGTCGGCCGCGTGCAAGGCAAACGCCCTACCCGCTGTGCTATCACTCCAGCCCCGCCTTATGAAAGTTTTATATGTACCAGATAATGGCTTCTTTCTCTGATTCTAATGAATGAATTCATTTACCACTGTAGAATTTTAACTACTGTACAATTAACTGTACAGTACGGTAGTATGATAATTGGATATAACAATAAAAGGATATTGACATAAACTCTTGATGAGGTTACAGTTAGTATAACCTCTTTGTAAGCCTCTTGGAATAAAAAAGGTGCATACATTGTCTTGTAATGCAATATATAGAAATTGATCTGACTAAAATATATTCTCGTTTCCATATAAGATATATACTTACACATAAGTCTGTCAATGGGGAGTTAGTTGGGTAGATGAGAAGGGTATATTAATACTTAACAACTCCTAGAGTAAAAGTAAGGGGATTCTAAATATATTAATGGGCAAAATGCCCATACATGATACATATGAGTAAAGCAGATTGTATGGGACCTCCCTATTTGTGTGTAAAAAAACTGTCTGCTGTTTTGTAAAACATTACACACACACACACACACACACACACACACACACACACATGTATAGGAATAATAGCATAAGAGATTGCACTTCAGTTATTGGTAATGTCCATGAAGGGATAGTTTTGCTTGTAGAGATTTATAGTCCTATTTTGGTGATGGGCTAGTATCATTTTTTCTTTAAAATGTTCCTTTAAAAAATTTAGTTGCTTTTTATTTTTATTTAATTATTTGATTTTTCATAATTTATTTTGATTTTTGGAGCACTCACAGCGGTACCTGGAGCATGTTCCTGGCTCTATGCCTACGGATCACTCCTTGTGGGGTTCGTGTATGGTATCTGGGATCAAACTGGGTTGGTCACATGCAAAGCAAGTGCGGCTATATGATCTCTCCCATTCATTAGTTGCTGTATATAAGTACTACTTTTGATTGAATAGCATTTTTCAAATATGCCAAAAAATGTTTCATATCATGAAACTACAATGAAAAATCTAGAAGAAGCAGTGTCTATATAAGATTATGGTGTGTGAAGTCAACTGAATTGAATTTATTATCACTGTGTCATCTGAGTACCGTTTTTATAAAATGGTGAAAATTTAAATTCTGGGGCAAATTAACCTAAAGAATACCTTTTGCTTTTGTCTTAAGTCTGTGACTCCCTGCTAACTTGATTCCCTTATGTGGTAGTTTAAGTCTTTAGTAAAATTTGGGTTAAGGTCACCCAAGTCAGCATAGATAATCAAGAGTTAACTATATAATTTTACCATCTAAATCTTATTACGATATTAACCTTGTTAATGGATGTTCCTCCTTTGTTCCCCCCACCCCCATCCCAATTTACAATCTGCCTCCCCCCCCCCCACCTCGTCTCTTCAAATTTGTTTTAAGGAAAAAATATCATCCTGACCTTCGTTTCTGGGCTTGTTCTGGGAAACGATTAGACCACGATCAAGTAATTGCTGGAATAGAGAAAAAAAAAACAATGCAAGACATGGTTAACTTAGAAGGAAAGAAACATCATGTACAAAACCATAAAGAGCCATCTCATTTGCCTCTAAAAATGGAAGGAACTTACATAACAAGTGAGCACAGCTACCAGAAGCCACAAAACTTTGGTCAAGACTGCAAATCTCTTGCAGACCCAGGGAGTTCAGATGATGATGTTAGTAGTTTTGAAGAAGAACAAGAATTCCACATAAGAGATAAAAACCGTTTGCAGCACTCAGGAAAAGAAGATGGAATGTCCCGAAAGGTATAACTAGTCTTGTTTAGTGCTAGAACAACAAAGGAAAGCATATTGAAACCTTAAATTATAATTACATTTTCAATTTCACAATTATGCCTTATTAGGATAAGGACATATTTTGGTTTCTCTACAAGGAATCACTGGCATATTTAATTTTATCCTAATTCAGGACTGTGATAATCAATAAGCTTTTGCTCTGACAAGCATTTCAATTTCTTTCATTTTGTTTTTGGGCCATACCTGGTGATGCTCATGGCTTACTCCTAACCCTGTGCTCAGAAATCACTCCTGGCAGTGCCCAGGGGACCGACTTGGTGCTGGAGCTGGAACCCTGATAGCCCATTATTGGCAAGTGCATAACCCAGTGTACTATTTCTCTGGCCCCCAGAGTTTCATTTTTTTTAACCACACATAAGAGATCCCCACAAAACATGTGCCAGGTTTTATGGTATATGGAAAGATCTGTGTATGAGAAAATCAAAGTCCTTATGGTTATATGTTTATATTAATACAACCATTAATAAAAGCTTGTTTTCCTTTGATTATGTGTATCAGGTGAAGGTGACACTGTATAATTTTTTTTTAATATTTAGCATTTGTGTTAATGTGTTATCAATCTCATTGTGTAGTAAGCAGCTCTGTGTACATTGGATATTTATATACATTTCCTGTTCACGTTAGAGTTGTTGTACATCCTCTATTTTAATATTGGGGGATAATTGTTGCTGTTAGTTGGAAATGCTACTTTTTTTTTATGGGGGGAACCAAACCGGGAGAATTGGAGCCACACCCAGCTGTGCTCGGCTTACTATTGGCTCTGTGCTTAGCTACATGAAAGGCAAGCACCTTACCTTACTCTGATCCTGGAAATGCCACTTTGATGTTAGTAGTTAGGGACATGGTTAAGTTTTAGTGTGCATGCCTTTTGTGTGGAAGATCTGACTTTGATTTCCAGTGCTTCAGAATAAGATGAGAAAATAAAATGAGTTCTTTATTTTTCTGGACTTCTTTATCATGTAACCATTATAAATATTTAATTGAATTTGGGAAACTTGTATTTAGTAAAGTTTATGGTCAATGTATTTTTTTAATTTATCCATATTATGAAATGGGTTACTTTTTGTTAATCCAGGTTCACGTTTTGTATGTTACACAGTCTGTACTTGAAATTTTTAAATATTTTTAGCTTTCCTCTCCTTTATGATCTTACTACAATAGTAAAATCTCATCTATAGTTAATTATACTATATGCTATTCTTGCTTACTTACTTACTATTTCCACTATTGCTTTTTGCCTTCACCCTTTTGGTATAGATTGAGAGTGGAATCAGTCTAATATTAACTATATGTTCTAACAAAATATAGCAGTTTGGTAGCATGATTTATTGAGTGCTGTTTATTCCTGGATAACTCTGCTAGACATTGTGGACATAGTGGCTGAGTCTGCTTTGAAGCATCCTCAGGTTTAATTTGATCATTTTAAGAACATTGTGGGACTCCGTTTGGATTTCACCAATAATTGTGGATGATGAGGTTCTTAACATGTCTTTCCTTTATGTTGTTACATTTTATCCAAATCTCCTTTTCCCAATGGTTCTTTGGAGAAGACCCCAGCTGAAAAGAAGACAGTGTTTGTCTATAGTGATAAGAAGAGCACCGAAGACCCAGGAGATGCACATCTTCAGTGGCAGCTCAATCTCCTTACACACATAGAGAATGTGCAGAATGAAGTTACCAGCAGGATGGACCTCATAGAAAAAGAAGTTGATGGTAATTTGTGAAAAAATCAAAGTACAATTACTATAGGCTGAAAAGTGCATTTGCTATTTTAGTGATATAATATTTTGATGATTTTTAATGTTTTTTAGTGAAAAACTTTTTAAATGATGGCATAGAAAACTGTACGTGCTCTCCATACTGCTGGGACTCTATTGCTCCCTTTATATTACATTTACAACAGTGGCTGTTGTGGTCTTTTATACTCAAAACCCTAACCCTATTAGAATTATTAGTCCATTGTTATTCATTAAAAAATATAGAAAATAATTGCATTCATACCATTTTTAATATGCTTGCATATTGTAAGTAGTGATAAAATAATGGGATGGCAAAAGATGGTAAGAAATTATCTCCTCATGTGTTAGAAAAAGGTTTAGCATTTAAAAGAATCAAATGTGTTAACATACCTGTATTTTGTGTAAAGTCAAGAGGATTTAAGCGATTTAAGTAGAAAGCTTGACTGGGAAAGATTGTTTCCAATTTTAGAAAAAAACAGGAAGAGAAAATACTCAAAATAAAGCTGTTTTGTATAGAGGACTGGTGGCAGGGATTAGCTTATGCTACCACAGAGTGTCCTAGAAAAGAGCAGAACTTCTTTGCAGAAAAGATGCTCTTCTGCTTGCCCAGAAAGCAGTTTGAAGGGCTGGAGCGATAGCATAGCGGGTAGGGCATTTGCCTTGCACGTGGTCGACCCGGGTTCGATTCCCAGCATCCCATATGGTACCCTGAGCACCGCCAGGAGTGATTCCTGAGTGTAGAGCCGGGAGTAACCCCTGAGCATCGCCGGGTGTGACCCAAAAAGAAAAAAATTAAAAGAAAGACAGAATGCAGTTCGAGACTGTTGAGAGGAAGCATAGACTTTTTGTCTCCCTTACTTTTTCAACCTTCTGATGCTATCATTGTTTAACTCTTCTTTCAGTTACCATCTAATTTATTTGCTCTCTTCTCTCTTTTAGTTCTGGAAAGCTGGCTTGATTTCACAGGGGAGTTGGAACCACCTGATCCTCTAGCAAGACTGCCCCAGCTTAAACGCCACATCAAACAGCTCCTAATTGACATGGGCAAAGTTCAACAAATAGCAACACTTTGCTCTGTATGACAACAGTGAAAATCAAATGGAAGGGAGAGAGGCATGGCTTTCTTCAAGTAATTTTTGCTACCCACATAATAGTGGATAGTTAAGTCAAAGCTTGGTCATCTTTGGTTATTAGCTGTGACATCAGTATTGGTGGCGCCCTCAAAAGGAAGATGTAGAACTACTTCATCAAGGAGGAAGTTCTTATAAAAAATTTATATGAGCAAACTACAAATGATAATGTGTTATGTGCTAAGGATCAATGAAGTAGAATACAAGGGAATCGAGTTAGCAGGATTTTTGAGTAGTTGCTTACGTGAAACTTGGGATACCTGTAGAGTGAAATATGGTATTTATATAGTTTCTAGCTGAAAGAGCCTTGTTTATATACCAGTGTCTGGCCAGCATAATTGTAGAGGAAAATTAAATTTCTGGAGAGTTCTGTAAGGTTGTTGTAAGAACTGTCTTCTCTGCAGTTAATCCAGCTGCACCAAAATATGGGATATTCAACTTAAAGGATCATGAGCTGTTTCATAGATGATGAATGTACTGAATCAGAAATCTGGCAGTAGAAACCTCACTTCTGGAGAAAACAGTTGTGGATTCTTACTTTATTATGAATTATTTTTAAAAGACACCAAATAATTGGATTTTATTGCAAGCATTAAGCTCACTAAAAACAAAATGGCTTGCAGAAGGGTCACTGTGCCAAATGATGTTACTGCTGGAAAGAGGATTTTCTAAATTGTGGGAGTTCTCCCACCCCAAGTCTTACATAATGCCATCAGTCTATCACAAATGTGTATCTCAGACATAAACACTATATATGTTACATATATAGTTGCATTGCAGTATTCAGGCTTCAACATATAGTTTGATCCTGAGTATGCTTTGGTGTTTGCCTTCAGGAAAAAAATAAATAAAACTGTAAATAGCCTCAGCTGGGATGAGGAGTGACAAAAAAATCAAAAATAATATGTGGTTGTGGAATTTTTAACTGCTGTAGCGGAATACTGGAAAAGCTTCATTTCTGAAGATAAATTTTATTTTTAAAAAATACATGCGCACTCAAAACGTGTAGCTTTGATCACAAATGGACAAACTCCTGAAACCAAAGGCAACCAAGTTGCTTTGTTCGCTCTTGCTGGATTTTGAGCCTAGGTCCTCCTGCCTGCCAGTGCTCTTGTGAGTTATGTGCGGTCCCCAGTGCTCCATACGCAGTTATGCGTAAGAGTGTATGCTTGTTCGAAACAAACACTCAACGTGTATATGTACATAATCTACACATATTTATATCTACACATATCTAGTTTTAATACTATAGTCTATAAGAATTGGTGGTTAACATGAAATGTTACCTTTTAACAGACTGTTTTTAAAATTTTTTAAAAAATGTATGTACAGGTTTTGAAACTTTTTTAAAAGGGGGAAAAAAGACTGTTGAGGAGGCTATTTGGTGACATATAACACTTGAATATTTTATGCCTCATTCTGTTTATCAGTTCTAGCAGTCTGTATAAATGAATTTTAGAACTGATACACAGTAAACTTGAATTTATCTTTGATAAGAATACATGCCATTGTACATTCAGATATTATTTAAATTTGCAAACACACTGTTCTATATGTAAGGTACTGTATGTAAAACTCTTTATTAAAACTATTCATATATCCTGAAACTTCAGTTTGCCTTTTTGCGGCCTTATATTTTGATGTAAAGGTAATTAAAAGATTGTACTAAACAGTCACTACAATTTTTATTGCCTTTTGAGATTCTTCAACTTGACAAATGTGCCAAAGATGAACAGACATTATATACAGTCCTGTATATTTACTAGTGAACTTTGTCAAAGGTCTTATCAAGACATGAAAAGCTTTAGTAGAGATAATATGAAATAATTGCTTATATTTGCATATTAAAGGTAGACAATAGTGCCTATATTTCATGTGTGGAGTAAATTTGCTGATGTGTACATTTCAGGATTGGTACTGCATTTTTTGTGTTTTAAAACAGTAGCTCTGGTACTTTTCTTCCTTGTCAATTCAAAACACTTAAGTTGTATCTTTTTGTCAGATGTAAGCAAAAATAGCATCCTTAGCCTGTGAATGGTTATTGTTGCCTAAATTCTTGTCACATGCACAGAAAACCTTTTGTCCCCAGAAATACTCATCTTTTCAGTCCCTGGTGACCATTTTAAAGTAGTGTACATTTGTTACTATTATGCCATTGAAGTAAATAACTTTATTAGAAGCCAGCAAACTGGAATTTTGTTAAGAATTAGATTATTGAACTCTTTGCTCTAGTTTTATGTATATTAATTGGAAGTCTTGATTTTTATTTAGTCTAAAATCAGTTTTATATCATGCTATCCATTTTATTACAGAGTATAGAAACAACCAGTTAAAGTGTTTTAGCAACTGATGGGCTAAGCCTTCCCTTGTGTAAGACAGTGAGTTCATTTTTGAGAAAAGGGATCATTGTGAGATTTCAGATCTTTCCACTTGGATCTACTTTAAAATTTTTTTTAAATGCATATGCAGACCTATATATACATATACACATACACACACTATACATAGATATGCATATATATGCAGTAAAATAGGGTGTTTCTTGATCAAAAGAACCTTTCACTGCTACCCAGACGTAACAGAGGATTGGTGGGGATGGACCCTTCTTAGCATTTTACTGATAAACGTAATTTGTACTTTTTCATATTTTTGTGTGGTCCTACTGACTTAAAAGTAATTTTTTATTTTCTTTAAAATGTGGTTGTTCTCATAATTTTAAATTCTGGCCATCTTCCCTACACTCATCTTACTTCCTTGGACTTATTTTTCTCTCGGATGTCCATATTCCACATGTTCAAAAGGAAGCACCCCATTTTCCTTCAATAAACTGGAATTGGTGGAGCTCCACTCTATTAAGAACATTATCTGAACTGTCCCAGCTTGTAATATGTGTCCTACCTATATCCATCTCATCGGTAACTTGCTGCTTCTTCAGAGTGGATGGAGTTATCTTCCTCCTTCCCAATTCTACTATTTATTGTAGTCCACTATTTTGCATTAAAAAGGTCATGGAGATTCAAGTACTGTTCTCAGAAATTTAGCTTTGTTTTCATTCTGACTCATTAAAATGTCATTTCCGGGCTAGAGGATTAATGCGTCTTCAGTCCCTGTTCTACCCAGTAATGTACATACTACCTATGATATCTTATTGCATTCTTTGATAAAATAGGTAAAACAGAGTCACGTTCAAGTGCTAGATAATATTTAAGTGACATATTTAAGATTCAAAGCCTGTATTAATTCAGGCTCATTTTCTTTCCTTTGTTTTAATGATCCGTTGTTAATTCAGCTTTCTTCTCTGAAACCACTAGTAGCTCCACTGTTTGAAAGCAAATCAAATCTGTGTGATATGAATCTTTTGGGCTTCCCTGTAAAAAAAATTTTAAGTTTATTTAAATACAATGTTAGATTGTAATTGTGTCTTCACAATTCACATCTTGTGTCTTCATGTCATTTTTCTCTTCCGAGAACTCATTTATTTTGTCTCTACAGACATGGAAAATTATTTGAACTTCATTCTCTTCCTATGCCTAGAGATACAATTCCTCAATGAGGGATTTTACACTATCCTATATTGTACACAACTATGGAGAAACTGTATCATTGAATACTAAGTTGTGTGGTGGACCAGGCATGCTTTGTAATCCTCTGCTCAAATTTTCACTCTGGTAAATCACTAGTAATAATCTCTTACCTTTGGTTTCTTTATCCATAAAATGGAAATAATACCTGGGTTAGGACTTGTTTTGAGAATGAAATGAAGTGCCTGGAAAGTGTTTATAATTGTAAGTTGAAAATTAAATGTCGTAGACATGCTGAATGTTATCTGTGTGTGTCAGCCATTAACTTATGTGACTGGATGTTGAATTAATGGTTAGATAATACTCTTGACATTTTCCCATGAGATAGGTGATTTCAGAGAATTCATGGAACCAAAGAGATAAAAGAAAATAAAGATGATTAAATGTTAAGGGGCTTGGGGAAAACATTGGGTATTGCAATTAAAATAGTGGTCTTCAAATATTTTCTGTCAGCAACCTCTTCATAGGAATTCTTTAAAAATATAATGCACTATTAGTATCTTTTGGTACTCCTGGTTTTTGTACTGGAGATAAAATTCAAATGTACTTAAATAGAGGTCATCAAGGGGAGTTGAAGTATAGAAGAGTAAGGGATGGGTGGGAGAAGCCAATACAAATGTGCACACAAATTGACACTGCTATGTCGATGAGATTTTGATTTTTCCATTCAAATTTGTTTATCATAAATCTAAATTTCAAAGGATGTGATTTCCAGTTTGTAAATATTTGCATATTAAAATTTATTTGTAATCATTTTTATTTTCCTTTCAATCTTTTAAAAATAGAAATAACATTGCATTATAACAAGTTCAGATATGCATCATTAAAAATGAATGTGTCTAATGCAGTAAGTTCACCACCAAAAATATATTCCCATACTGTTTTTAAATATATGCAATAGGGTAAATACAGTTTGGATACTTAACATCTATTTTTAAAATGTATGAGCTGTGAGTCCCTGTGCTTGATCCTTGGCACCATAAAATGTAAATTAAAAAATAAATATATACAAGCAGGGTGCGCTGAAACAGTTCAAGTTAAGAACACATGTCTAGCTAGTACAAGGCTCTGAATTGGGTCCCCAGCACAGCTTTGTTGGGCACCTGAGCATTGCAAGTGTGTCCCTACTAAAAGTACATGAACAAGCTCTTCCTTTAACATTTGGAAATAGTACATAATTTTTGCAAGGCAGAGCCTGGCAAGCTACCCATGGCATATTCGGTATGCCAAAATCAGGAACAACAACTCTCACAATGGAGACGTTACTGGTGCCCGCTCAAGCAAAATCGATGGACAATGGGATGACAGTGCTACATAATTTCTATTTTTTCTGTTTTCATTTAACTATCCAATAGAATATTATCCTACTTTTTACTTTGTCATCCATCTTTAGTCCACCAAAAAAAAAGTAAATTGCAATTGTAAGATATACAGATTGTATAGAATATGAAAATACATGAAGCAAATACTAACATTGAGTAGAAAATAGACAAAATTCCGTTGATGGTTTCAACTTTCCCCTCACCTTTTAATTTATTTGTTTAAGGACTATACCTCACTGGGACTGGGACTCAGGGCTTATTCCTGGCTCTGTGCTCGGGGATTATTACTAGTAGGGCTCCAAGGGACCACATGCAGTGCCAGGTCAGCTACATGCAAAGCCAAGTTCCTTACCTCCTGTCGTATTTCTCCAACCTCTCAAGCATCCTTTAGATTGAGAGGACCAATAGAAATCAGGATACAACTGGAACAAAAATGAACACTTGACTAGATCTAATTGGCATTTTTAACAACAGGAATACACATTTCCTTTCCAAGTACACATGAAACACCCAAAAAATAGATATTGAATATCAAATAGGTGTCTGTTTTTAAAGAACTGAAGCCATACACATTATGTTCTCTGATGACAATGAGATAAAATTGGACATGCCCTTCACCCCAGTATTTAGAAGTTAATAATGTACTTGTAAGTAACATGTGAGTCAGAAAAATTAATTACAAGTAAAGGTAGTATTTTTACTGAGTGAAAAGGAATACACTAAAATTTGTGGGATGCATCTCAACCAATGTTAGAAATTAATAGCTGTAGATGCTTACATTAGAAGGAGGAAAATCACTGATCTCAGATTAAAAATTTTAAAAGATTAGAAAAAGTATTCATGTCAAAATAATCAAATACAAAAACTAAGTACAGAAACATCTGAACCAAAAGGCTCACTGAAGACAATAATGAAATACTGAGATAGACTCTGAAAATCAGAATGAAGGTATATACTTCTACATACCTGAGTTTTTGAAAATATTATGTAAAACTAAATGGCAATTTGGGAATTCCAAGAAATGGGAAAATTCCTCAAAAGACACTACCAAAACTTACTCAAAATGAAAGCAAATGAAATTTGTAGTGACAAAAGGAGCTTTCAAAATACCAGACTTAAGTGTGAAATATAGTAAACATAGAAGAAATAACCTCAAATACACACACGTAGGAAACATAAAATCAGAGCACATTTAAAAAATCTAACTTCAAGCCAGAAAAAAAGTTACTAGTATATGCAGTTGGAAAACATATTCCTTAACAAGATATTAACAATGCAAATCAAATGTGCAAAACATACTGTAAGGATAATAGGTAAAGATGTAGTTGAGTATTTCACAAGAATACAATGTCAGTTAAGTGTGAAATTTCTTAAGTGTGAAAAAACAGGCTGGAGTGATAGCACAGCGGGTAGGGCATTTGCCTTGCACGCAGTCGACCCGGGTTGGATTCCCAGCATCCCATATGGTCCCCTGAGCACCACCAGGAGTAATTTCTGAGTGCATGAGCCAGGAGTAACCCCTGTGCAACTCCAGGTGTGACCCCCCCACCAAAAAAAAAGTGAAAAAACGTTCTACAAACCAGCTTTCATTTGTGATTTAAAATAAGAAGACAGTAATTTGTGTAATTTCTAAGAGCATTTCCTAAAGGAACTTGTCCTTAACATAATAATGAATACTTCCTTTCCTCTCAGATAAAGATCAAGAACCAAAATGTATATTGCTTCTATCCAGTATTGATCTAGAGATAATGCCTGTGCATGCAGAATTACACACTGATAAAGAGAAAAAAACAGAAGTTGGAAATAAACATTTACAGATAGCATATACCTGGAAAAGGACTAGGAATCTAAGAAAATGCTACTAAAATAACTTGTGTACATCATCAGTAAATAATGGGAAGTGGGGGCAGGGATGGGTTGTTTGGGGGCCACACCCGCAGTGCTCAGGGATTTTTCTAGGCTCTGTGCAGAGATCATACCTGGCAGGACCTGGGGACACACAGGGTGTCTGTTGGAGATTGAACGTGGCTTGACTGTGTCCAAGATAAGTGCCCTACTATCTCCGGACTGAAATTGAAAATTGTGCATACTGTTTTCAGTAGCATAAAAGATTAGTATAAGTCTGAGAAAAGGTATGTGCCGATTCTGCACATGGAAAACTACAAAACAACGCCTTGAATAACAAAATACGAGATAATGTGGAAGATCATTTCCCAAACAAAATACCCCCTAGCACAGGTAGTTCCCTGGGGACTAGGGCTTAGGATATATAATGGAACAGGCAAAAATATGCCCATAGGCAGCAAAAATACATCTAGGAGAGGACAGAATAAAGCAGGTAATGTAGAGGGCAGCATAGGCAAAAATAGAGTAGGAAGTGGTCATGACTTTATACTTGAGTTATGGCTATGTAAAGTATCCCAGTCTCTGCTTTTAATATACCCACAAAATTTTGATGTGTCCTTAGTGTCTCTGTTAACTTAAGCAGTGGCTCGCCTATTGGGAGCCATGCAGGGGGACTGATATATTACTGAGTAAATGGGCAGCCTGTGCGCTCACTCAGGGCTGCCCAGTAACCAGAAAGCGTGGGCAGTCCTTGTGTGCTTCTTTATCTCCTTTCAATATCTATCTGTTTCATTCTCTCCGATAGATCCTCATTGGATGGAGGTTGAAGGTGCCCATCCAGTTGGCTTTATTGTGGTAAATTGCTACCAATTAATATACCCACATCATGGTTTGAAAGACTGAGTACTGTAAAAAGGTCATTTCTCTCAGAACTGATCTTTACATATGGGATAATTCCAATTAAAATCCTCAGAGTCTGTTTGACATAGAAATGAGTAATTCTGGGGGCTGGAGCGATAGCACAGCAGGTAGGGCATTTGCCTTGCACGCAGCCAACCCAGGTTCAATTCCCAGCATCCCATATGGTCCCCAAGCACTGCCAGGGGTAATTCCTGAGTGCAGAGCCAGGAGTAATCTCTGTGCATCGCCAGGTGTGACCCAAAAAGCAAAAAAAAAAAAAAAAAAAAGTAATTCTATAATGTTATGGACATGTAAAAGACTCAATAGCTCAGGCAATTTTGAAATAAAAGAGCAAAACTAAAGGTTCTACAATTCCTAATATGCAGAAGGGGGCTATTATAAAGCCACAGTAACCAAAATGGGGTGAAAGTGGCATAATGGTCAGAACAGGGCATCAAAAAAATAGACCTAAAAGAATCATACCAGCTAAATGAATGTGTTTGTGTTGCTCCAAATCTTTGTCAGAATGTGTTGGAATGTTTGGTATTTCAGCCATTGTAATAGGTTTGCAGTAATACCTGCTTTTACTTTGTATGTGGATCCAAATGGTCCAGCAGTACTGGCTGAAAATACTGTCTTCATTTTCCCTTTAAATTAATTAATTCTGGGGGTTGCAGCGTTAGCACAGCGGGTAGGATGTTTGCTTACATGCAGCTGACTCAATTCCCAGCATCCCATATGGTCCTCTGAGCACCACCAGAGTGCAGGAGCCAGGCGTAAACCCTGTGCATCACCGGGTGTGACACAAAAAGCAAATTAAATTAAATTAAATTAAATTAAAAATTAGCTAGTTCTTGGTGATAATTATTGAGATTTAGTTTTGCTCTCTGTGATCTCTTCTCATTTTTCTATATCTAACCAAAATAACAAATTCTTGATTAGCAAGGCTTTACAGTAACACATGGAATTAGGTATATAGTGTAATTCCTCTACTTACGTTCTTTCTTAACTGTTTTCCCTATTTTTTCTCATTTTAATCAACAAAAAACACAACTAAAAATTGTCAGCTTCTTTAAAAAGAAAAAAACTGGATCTCAGAACAGGGAAAATGCTATTAAAAAACAGTTCTACTAAGGTGTAATTTAATTAACAATATCTCATCAATGAAAGTTTCTTAGTTTTGGTCATTTCAGCAAGGTTATGAAAATACAAATTAGGTAAAATTTACTAAAGATTATATGGGGAATTTCATGCTATTTCAACTTTTGGATAAGTTGAAAAATTGTTTCCAAATAAAGTTAAAAAGAAAATCAGGATGTCACAAAAAGAAAATGCAAGCTACAAACTTTAGAAAATAACGTATGAATATTGGCTCATTGTAACAAATATAACATTAATTCAATATTTAAATAATAGGAGAAATTGTAGAGAAGAATGATATTGATTATACAATGCACTTAGTTTTTCTGTAAATCTACAACAAAGTCTACTAGCTAAATAGAGAAAAAGATATGAGGTGATAATTATGCTATGTTTAAACTTTTAGAAGCAAAATTGTAAGACTACAGGCTATTTAAATCTATCCTTCAAATACTCTTATCTCTAGGAGTCAGTCTTGCCTAGAAAATAAAGGAGGAGGGGCTGGAGCAATAGCACAGCCGGTAGGGTGTTTGCCTTGCACGCTGCTGACCTGGATTCCATTCCCAGCGTCCCATATGGTCCCCTGAGCACCGCCAAGGGTGATTCCTGAGTGCAAAGCCAGGAGTAACCCCTGTGCTTTGCTGGTTGTGGCCCAAAAAGCAAAAAAAAAGAAAAAAGAAAGAAAAGAAAGGAGGAAATACAATCATTAAGAATGCATGCTTCTTTAATCAGCACAGGAACATCAAAAGATTGAAAACAAGATTTTAAAAAAAAATAGAACAGGGGGCCAGAGCAATAGTACAGCAGCTAGGGTGTTTGTCTTGCACACTGCTGATCTGAGTTCAATCCCCGGCGTCTCATATGGTTCCCTGAGCACCACCAGGAGCAATTCCTGAGTGCAGAGCCAGAAGTAACCCCTGAGCCTTGCCATGTGTGACCCAAAAAGCAAGCAAACAAATAAATAAATAGAACAAAAGAGTGTTGATTGGGAAAACATTAAAACCATTCAAGGCAGACTGGCCAGATTTGGAACAGAAAATGAGACTTTGAAAGTCAGGGTAGGTATGCAAGTGGAAGCAAACATAAGCAAATGGGACTACATCAAACTAAGAAGCTTCTGCACTCCAAACAAAACAGTGACCAAAATACAGAAAGAGCCCACAGAATGGGAAAGAATATTTACCCAATACCCATCTGATAAGGGATTAATATCAAGGATATACAAGATACTTGTAGAATTGTATAAGAAAAAAACCTCCAACCCCATCAAAAAATGGGGAGAAGAAATGAACAGAAGTTTCCTCAAAAAAGAAATACAAATGTCCCAAAGGCACATGAAAAAATGCTTCATATCACTAGTCATCAAGGAGATGCAAATCAAAACAACAGTGAGATATCATCTCACACCACAGAAACTGGCACACATTCAAAAGAACAAAAGCAACCAGTGCTAGCGTAGATGTGGGGAAAAGGGAACACTCCTTCACTGTTGGTGGGAATGCCGACTAGTCCAGCCTTTTTGGAAAACAATATGGACAGTCCTTCAAAAACTAGAAATTGAGCTTCCATATATGACCCCGCAATACCACTTCTGGGAATATATCCCAAGGATGCAAAAGAGCACAGTAGAAATGACATCTGTACCTATATATTCATTACAGCACTGTTCACAATAGCCAAAATCTGAAACAACCCGAGTGCCCTAAAGCAGATGACTAGTTAAAGAAACTTTGGTACATCTACACAATGGAATATTTTGCAGCTGTTAGGGGAGATGAAGTCATGAAATTTGCTTATAAATGGATAGACATGGAGAGTATCATGCTAGGTGAAATGAGTCAGAAAGAGAGGGACAGACATAGAGGGACTGCACTCATTTGTGGAGTGTGGGGTAGTATCACATGAGGCTGACACCCAAGGATGGTATATCCAAGGGCCAGGGGGATTGCCCCATAGCTGGAAGACTGCTTCATGAGCAGAGGGGAGAAGGCAGATGGAATACAGAAGGGATCACTAGAAAATGATGGCTGGAGGAACCAGTCGGGATGGGAGATGCAGGCCGAAAGTAGATAATGAACTAAACATGATGACCTCTCAGTGTCTGTGTTGCAAGCCATGATGCCCAAAAGTAGAGAAAGAGTATGGGGAATATTGTCTGCCTTAGAGGCAGGGGGACTGTGGGAAAGGTGGGGTATACCCGGGATATTGGTGGTGGGGAATGTGCACTGGTGGAGGGATGGGTGTTTGATCATTGTGAGATTGTAACCCAAACATGAAAGCTTGTAACTATCTCACGGTGATTCAATAAAATTTTTTAAAAAAGAAGAAAAGAAAGTCAAGGGTAGGTGATGAAGTGGGAAATAGAGTTGCATAGAAGTCACTATTGAGTTAAAAAAAAAGAAGCAAATATAAGTGAAATGAGTCAGAAAGAGAGGGACAGACATAGAATGACTGCACTCATTTGTGAAATATAAAAGTAACATGAGACTAACACCCAAGGACAGTAGAGACAAGGGTCAGGAGGATCACTCCTAGGTTGGAAGCCTGGCTCATGGGGGGAAAAGCAGTTGGGATATAGAAGAGACCACTAAGTCAATGATGATTGGAGGGATCACTCGGAACGGAGATGTGTGCTGAAAAGGACCAAACATGATGGTCCTTGGTATCTGTGTTGCAAACCCTGTTGCCCCAAAGTAGAGAGGAGAGTAATAAAAAGAGTGCCTGCCACAGAGGCAGGGCATGCATGGGGTGGGTTGGGGGGAGAGATACTGGGGACATTGGTGGTGGAAAATGTACACTGCTGGAGAGATGGGTGTTCGATAATTGTATGATTGAAACTCAATCATGAAAGCTTTGTAACTATCTCATGATGATTCAATTGTCACTTGTCACTTGTCATTGTGTTGATCTCCGATTTGCTTGAGCAGGCACCAGTAATGTCTCCATTTGTCCCTGTCACATGATAGTGTAGCTCAATGGTATCTGCTCACTCCAGGAACACAAAGACCCTCAAATCATTCATTCAGGGTTTTGACAAAGAAACCTGACCATCTCGTAGGTGGGCGGCCATGCGGTCTTTTGATGTCCCATGGAATCCAGTCGGTAACAGCTCTAGTTCAGCGGTCATCTCTAAATCGCATTACATGTCCAGCCCATCTGATTTTTGATGCCTTGGCAAACAAGACAGCGTCCCTGATTCTTGATCATTGACGGAGGTCAGAACCCCAGATTCCTTCTCTCACTTGAGTGAAATGTGATATTCCAGTCATAGCTCTTTTGATTCCCCTTTGGGATACCCAAATAGCATTGTTATCCTGTTTTCACTGGGCCCAGGTATCTGAGGCGTATGTTAGTGCAGGGAGAACAGTGGAGTCGAAAAGATGTGCCTGAAGCCAGAGGTTCTTCATCCTCTTAACAACTTCTTCAAAGCTCTTGAAGGCATTCCACGTTGCTCTCTTCCTCCTGCATAGTTCTGGCGCCAAAGTCATTCCTCATGTTGAGTTCTCAACCCAGGTACACATAGCTGCTGCATTCGGAGATGTTCATTCCATTGAGAGCAAATGAAACGCCAGGGACTAGTTCTTTTTTCATGAACATTGTCTTGGTGAGATTCAGCTGCAGTATGACCTTTCCACACTCACGGTTGAAGTCGGCCAGCATTTGTCCTGCTTGGCTAATGTTTGGTGTTATTAGAACAATGTCATCAGCGAAGTGGAGGTGGTGTAGTTGCCAACCATCTATCTTCACTCCCATTCCTTCGCATTCCAGTCTCGCATGACATTCTCCAGGGTGGCACTGAAGAGTTTCGGTGAAATGGTGTCATCCTGCTGCACTCCTCTCTTTACATCAATGATCACCTCCCTGTAGAATGGTGAGATTCTGGTGGTGAATCCAAAATACAGTTCATGGAGGATCCTGATCTACTGAGATTGAACGCCCTGTTTGGCTAGGACTTTGATGATTGCTTCAGTCTCAACAGAATCAAAGGCCTTCTTTAAATCGATGAACGTTAGACAGAGCAGCATCTTGAACTCTCGAGAAACTTTGATGAGCTTGGTCACTGTGTGGATATGGTCAATCATGCTGAATCCTTTTCGGAACCTGGCCTGCTCAAATGGTTGTCCTTCATCTAGTGTTCTGCCTATTCTATTCAGGATGATTCGAGTGAACAACTTGTAGACGACGGACAACAGGCAGATTGGGCAATAGTTGCCAATGTCTTGGATATCTCCTTTCTTGTCCAATAGGACGGTCCTGCTGGTTTTCCACTGGGATGGAACCTTGCCTATGGACAGGCAGCGTAAAAAATGCCGAGCCAGTGTATTGACGAGTACTGGTGGCAGATTCTTCAGGTGTTCAGGTCTGACCTTCTCTGGACCAGGTGCTGTATGCATCTTTATCGACAAAACAGCGTGTTGGATTTCAGAAGGGAGGACGTTGGGGCTGACATATCCATCCTGTGGAATTTGGTATGTGGGCAGGTATACATGGCTGTTGAAGAGATCTGAGTAGAAGTCGTGACTAATCCTCTCCATTGCCCTTCTGGAAGATGTGATAGATCCATAAGGATGTCAGAGCGCAGTTATCTTGGTCTTGTAGTTGGCCGAGGACAGGCAAGCGTTACAAATACTTTTCCTGGCTTCTGCTGCATTGTCCAACACTGCTGCTCTTCTCTCTTTAAGGCCTTCCTTTAATCGCTTCTCTGCACAGCTTTGTGAGCTTGGACGTTAGCTTGTGATTACCTGAGGCTCATGCCAAACCACGTTGGTGAATGAGCTTGAGAGTTTCTGAAGACAGGCGTCTGTTTGTGGCTTTTCCACTCTTGGCATTCTTCATGCAGTCATAGAGGTGCTGAACCAGTCGATCGTATTCCTCGTCAATGTTGTCAACCATTGCATCTTCCCACGATGATTCAGTTAAAAATTAAAAATTAATTTTGTTGGGGCTGGAGCAATAACATAGCGGGTAGGGCATGTGCCTTGCATGCAGCTGACCCGGGTTCGATTCCCAGCATCCCATATGGTCCCCTGAGCACCACCAGGGGTGATTCCTGAGTGCAGAGCCAGGAGTAAGCCCTGTGCATTGCCGGACGTGACCCAAAAAGCAAAAAAAAAAAAATTTGTTTTATGTGTAGCATACTTTAAATATATACCAATGTATATATAGCAATGTATAAAGCAAAGTATTAAATGTAATGTTCAATACTTCGAATATTATAGCAATGCCATAATATAATTAAATTAGCTTCTTAGTCATATGTTTACCTGTCAATAAACACAGACTGTAATGGTAGGCATGAAATGTCATGGAAAGCTTTGATGTTAGTACTGAACTCGCAGTCTATGGGGTATGGTAAAAGAGCAGAAGATTATAATAAAGTAAAATCTTAAAGTTGAAAAAAAAGCAAATATAGAAAGGGAAAGGAAAAAAACTAGAAGAAAGGGGTAGAGAGAGGAGACAGATGAGAAGCCAGAGGCCAAGAGGCCAGGTCAGGGGAGTTAAGTACAAAAGTGGTGTTAAATGACAAAATTAAGTATCCAAACTACAGAGTCAACAAATAAATTGAGATCCAAAGGGTAACATGATAACCTTCAGTATTGGTATTGCAAACCATAATGCCCAAAGTGGGAGGTAGGGGAATGTGTGTGTGGGGGGAGAGAGAGAGAAAGAGAGAGAGAGAGAGAGAGAGAGAGAGAGAGAGAGAGAGAGAGAGAGAGAGAGAGAGAGAGAAGTGCCTCTCATAGAGACGGGGACTGGGGGGTTGGCAGGAGGGAGGGAAACTGGGGACATTGGTGGTGGGAAATATACACTGGTGAAGGAATGGGTGTTGGAACGTGATATGACTGAAACCCAATCATGAACAAGTTTGTAACTGTGATACTATTAACAAATAAATAAACATTAAAAGTAAAAAACAACTTACAAAGCTGCCTGTAAAGAGGCCAGTCTGCAGTGGTGGGAGGTGGGGAAAAATATGGAGGGACCCTGGTAACATTGGTGGAGAAAGTTGACACTGGTTGTGTGTGTGTGTGTGTGGGGGGGGGGTAATCAGTGCTACAATATTGCATGTCTAAAACTCAACTATGAGTAACTTTGTACATCATGGCACTTTAATCAAATTTTTAAATGACTGAATAGAAATAGAAAATGGTTAATTTGTTGAGAATTTGAAATATCTAGATATGTGGATATGTGGATATGTGGATACACTGGATATATATGTGGGTATGTGGATACATATCTAGATATGTGGATATGTGGATACATTGCTCCAGAAAGATCTGCACAGAATAAATTCTCCATATGATTTCAGTGTAAAATAGTCACCCTCATGAGAGATGGAGATATAGATGGTGCTTACCCTGAAGAACATGCCATTAAATATTGTAGAATAATGAATATTATAGAATGATGGCTCTAATGCCATAAATAAGAGAATAGTAAATCCATTAAAGGAAAGCCAACCAACACGATAGCATCCTTATCTAGAATCTTGACCAGATAGCAGAATGTCTTGACTGACAGTTGAAGAACTAGCAGCAGACAAGATGTGTGAATAAATGATGCTTTTGTAGTGCCACATTTTGCTGATTTAGTTCTGGGAGGTCCAAAGGACAAGATTTTAAGTGCATACTTTAAAAAATATTTCCCAGAGAGAGTACAAAACCAATAAAGACCAGTCCAAAATCAGAGAAGAAAAGCAAATGGCATATTCAAATTATTATGGAAATAGACAGCTTCTCTGAAAGTCAAAGGGACTGCAGCCTCATTTTTCCCCCTCACTGTAGACACAGAATACTGATTAAGTCATGGGACATGCAAAAATATAGATAGCATAGCTTCAGGAGCATCAGACTTCTGGTCACCCTACAGCCCTGAGTCTCAATGAACTAAGAATTGATTCAGCTCAAAATTGAAGATGAAGAAGGATTTATTTCTAAGGCTGCGGTTTCAGAGGGTTGTGTAATTCCAGACACAGAGCATGATAGAAGTCACTGTGGGACAGGATTGTGAACAGTTTTCCACCAGAACTAGTGAATGAGGTATTGGTGGTTATGTCCCCATTCAGTGTGACTTATTGACTCAAAGATGTTTTTGGTGCGTTGAAAGGAAAGAAATGCACCTTAAATAAGACTGATGTCTGTGCTGCCACTAGCCACTGTAAATTGCTCATTTTACAAGATAATCATGCAGTACTTTTGCCACACATTATGCACCTTAAGTTTATTGATTTATTTAGTGATCACATCATCTTATAAAATTGGAAACTAGTGGCACCATGACTTGATAAATGGAAAGCTGAGGCACGTAAAGATTATGTCGGTTATCCATGATCACAGAATTGGTATTCCTGCAGGATATTATGGAAATGGAAGTAGGTATATGTGGATGGATGAGTAATAATTTTCTTATCTATTCTTTCTCGGTTGAAACTTTTGGATTTCTTTGGTTTGGAGAGAAACATCTAAAAGACATCATAGTTATAGTTTATTTCTGATTTTTCAGTTCATAAAAAAGGATTTTACTCCAAGTACCCTTTTTAAAAAACTTTTATTGAACCACTGTGATATAGTTACTCATGTTTTGGTTACAATCACACAATGATCAAACACCCATCCCTCCACCAGTGCTCCACCACCAATATCCTCGGTATACCCCCTTTCACACCCTCCCCCTGCCTCCAAGTACTCTTTTTAAAAGTTTTTTAATTAGTGAATCATGGTGAGGTACAGGTACAAGCTTATGAACTTTCGTGTTTGCATTTCAGTCATACAGTGATCATTTACCCATCCCTCCACCAGTGCCCATTTTCCTCCACCAATGTTGCCAGTATCCCCCCCGCCCCCGACCCCATTCCCCACCACCCTATTCAACCTCTGTGGAAGGGCATTCCCTTTTGTTCTCTCTCCTTTTGGGTGTTGTAGTTTGCAATAGAGGTATTGAGTGGTCATTATGTTCGGTCTATAGTCTCCTTTCGGCACACATCTTTCAACCCGAATGGATCCTCCCAATGTCCTCTACTTGATGTTCCCTTCTCTATCTAGACTGCCTTTACCCCCAGCATGTGAGGCCAGTTTCCAATCTGTTGGGTAAACCTCCTGGTCCTTATGTCTACTACTCTTAGGTGTTAGTCTCCCATTCTGTTACTTTATATTCCACAGATATGTGCAATCTTTCTATGTCTGTCTCTCTCGTTCTGACTCATTTCACTTAACATGATTCTTTTCATGTTCATCCACTTATATGCAAATTTCATGACTTAATATTTTCTAACAGCTGCATAGTATTCCATTGTGTAGATGTACCAAAGTTTCTTTTAACCAGTCATCTGTTTTGGGGCGCTCCGTTTTTTCCAGATTTTGGCTATAGTAAACAGTGCTGCAATGAATATACAAATACAGATGTCATTTCTACTATGCCTTTTTGCCTCTCTGGGATATATTCCCAGAAGTGGTATTTCTGGGTTAAATGGGAGTTCACTTTCTAATTTTTTGAGAATTGTCCATATTGTTTTGAAAAAGGATTGAATCAGTTGGTATTCACACGAGCAGTGAAAGAGAGTCCCTTTCTCCCCACATCCACGCCAACACAGGTTGCTTTTGTTCTTTTGGATGTGGGCAGTCTCTGTGCTCCACTGGTCTGCTGCTCTGCTTTTGTTCTAGTACCATGCTGTTTTAATTATTACCGCTTTGTAGTAGAGTTTGAAGTTGGGGAAGGTGATGCCTCCCATCTTCTTTTTCCCAAGAATTGCTTTGGCTATTTGTGGGTGCTTATTGTTCCATATGAATTTCAGGAGTGTTTGCTCCATTTCTTTGAAGAATGTCATGGGTATCCTTATAGGGATTGCATTGAATTTGTATAATGCTTTGGGGAGTATTGCCATTTTGACAATGTTAATTCTCCCAATTCATGAGCAGGGGATATGTTTCTATTTCCTTGTGTCCTCTTTTATTTCTTGAAGTAGAGTTTAGTAGTTTTCATTATACAAGTCCTTTACCTCCTTAGTTTAGCTGATTCCGAGGTACTTGAATTTCTGAGGCATAATTGTGAAAGGGATTGCTTTTTTTCATGCTGCTTTCTTCTCTCTGATTATTTGCATATAAGAAGTCCATGGACTTTTGGGTATTGATTTTAAAGCCTGCTACTTTGCCATACAAGTCTATTGTTTCTAGGAGTTTCTTGGTAGAGGTATAGTATCATATAATCTGCGAATAGTGAGAACATGATTTCTCCCTTTCCTACCTGAATGCTCTTAATATTTTTTTCTTGCCAAATTGCTATTGCAAGTACTTCCAGTACTATATTGAACAGAAGTGGTGAGAGTGGGCATTCTTGTCTCGTTCCTGATCTTAGAAGGAAGGCTCTTAGTTTTTCCTCATTGAGGATGATACTTGCCTTGTGGTAGATGGCTTGTGGTAGATGGCTTTGAATATATTGAGGAAAGTCCCTTCTATACCCATTTTGGTGAGAGTTTTCATCATAAATGGGTGCTGGAACTTGTCATATGCTTCCTCTGCCTCTATTGATATGATTATATGATTTTTATCTTTATCTTTTTTTGATATGATGGATTATGTTGGTTGATTTCCAAATATTAAACCATGCTTGCATCCCCGGGATGAATTCCACTTGGTCGTGGTGTATAATCTTTTTGATGAGTTGTACGCACCTAATGAGGGACCTGTTAAATACTTAAAACATCTACTAACAGATTTTAAGGAGGACATTGATAGCAACACAATAATAGTTGGAGATTTCTACACTGCCCTATCAACTCTAGATAGATCAACAAGATTAAAATTCAGCAAGGAAACACTGGCTTTGAAGGAAGAGATAGAGGAGAGAGGGCAATAGAGCTATACAGGGCTTTGCATCCCAAAAAGAAATACACATTTTTTTCCAGTGCACATGGAACATTTTCCAAAATAGATCATGTTCTGGGTCACAAAACATACCTCAATAAAATCAGCAAGATAAAAATTGTATCAACTATCTTTTAAGACCACGATGCAATGAAGATAGAAGTTAATGACACACAGACACAGAGAACCAAATCAAACACCTGGAAATTAAACAACTTAATGCTGAACAATGAGTGTGATAAGAAGGAAATCAAGCGTGTCCTGCGCGTCCCGTCTCCCGACAGGCTCTCTAACTGAGGCCTGCCCACCCAGGTACCGTCACTGACTCTCGACCACGCCCTCCCGACCCCGCTTCCCACTGAACGGGGTCCCCGACATCCTGCAGCTGCCCCACCCCGTGTCCTGCGCGTCCCGTCTCCCGATCAGGCTCTCTAACTGAGGCCTGGGGTCTTCCCGCCTGACTCTCTAACAGGAAGACACTGGGGGCGTGGCCTGTATCTTAGGGGCGTGGTCTCTAAGTGGGCGTGGCCTCCTGTCGGAGCGGCGGCCGCTAACACGGCCGCAGTTATTCTTTGTTACCTCAGCATAATTGTTACTATCTATTTCTCTGAAAATCACTTTAGCTATCTCAAACACTCATGCAAAATATCCATTAGCTTAGTTTGACACTATAAAAGCTGTCAGTGATTAAGGGAAGTTTAGCACAACCAGAGCCCCTCCTTTCCTCAGCAAGAGGGAACAAGAATAGATAACTACAAAGTTCCAACTCTATACTTCCGTAACAATATGAAGAAGCAGCGAAAATCCCCTCCACCAAGAGAGGGAGAAGAAAAGATTCCAGAAACATCAACGGGGGCTACTCACATCTACGTCCTCTCAGATAAACAATTCAGAGAGGAGATCTGGAGGAGAGTTGACCTACTCCAAGCAACCATGGAACAGACATCCAATAAATTAAGGGAGGAGATGAATGAAGCACTGGAACAGTCTACCAAGAAAATGCAGGAAGAAATGAGAGCAGAAATCTCAAACCTACGAACGGAAGTCACACAAATAAAGGAATCGGTAGATGAATTAGAAATCTCACGAGATGCCCTCAACAGTAGAATGACTACAGCTGAAGACAGAATCAGCAACCTGGAAGATAAGCTGCAGAAAGCTTATAGACAACAACAAATCATGGCCAAAGACCTCAAAATGGCTATAGAGAATCAGAGCCCTGGGGGATGACTTCAAGAGGAACAACATAAGAATCATTGGAGTACCAGAACCACAGGGAAGTAACCCCAATGAAAAAAACACAGTCAAAGACATCATTGCTAAGAAATTCCCAGAGCTCGAGAAGGCAGGCATCCAGATACAAGGAATCTGAAGAGTGCCAGCAAAAAGAGACCCGAATAAAAAGACTCCAAGGCATATCATAGTCAGAATGACGGATGCTATGGATAGAGACACAATTCTGCAAGCAGCAAGGTCAAAGAAGGAAACCACATACAAAGGAGCACCCCTCAGGTTTACAGCAGACCTGTCAGAGGAAACCCTCCGAGCCCGAAGACAATGGTGGGACATAGTGAAAAAACTCAGTGAAATGAATACCTCACCAAGAATACTTTATCCGGCTAAACTCTCACTCAAACTCGAAGGAACCATACACTATTTCTCGGATAAACAACAGCTCAGGAACTTCATAGACTCAAAACCAAACTTGAAAGAAGGTCTAAAGGGGCTACTGTAAGACAAGGAGGAGCCCCATAAAAACAACAAATACTACAGAAATATGACACAAAATCCTATCACAATAATCTCTCTCAATGTCAACGGCCTAAATGCACCCATCAAGAGACACAGAGTGGCAAAATGGATCCGGAAATTAAACCCAACATTCTGCTGCCTGCAAGAAACACACCTGAACAAACAGAGTAAACATAGACTCAAAGTCAAAGGATGGAAAACAATCCTGCAAGCAAACAACTCCCTAACAAAAGCTGGAGTGGCCATCCTGGTATCCGACAACATAGACTTCAGGTTGAAAAAGATTAAAAGGGACAGCGAAGGTAATTTTCTATTTATCAACGGATATGTACAACAGGAAGAAATCACACTCTTAAACATATACGCTCCTAACGAACGACCAGCTAAATATTTAAAACAACTCCTAACAGACTTCAAAGAGGACATCACTAACAGCACAATTGTAGTCGGAGACTTCAATACAGCCTTATCGCCTCTAGATAGATCGACAATAGCAAAACTCGACAAGGAAACACTGACTCTGAAAGAAGAAATTGAAGAGAGAGGGCTAATAGACCTATACAGGGACTTACACCCCAAAAAGAAAGAATATACATTCTTTTCCAGTGCACACGGAACATTTTCTAAAACAGACCATGTACTGGGCCCCAGAACATACCTCAATAGAATCGGAAAAATAGAAATTGTATCAACCATCTTTTCAGACCACGATGTGCTGAAGATAGAGGCTAACCACTCACCGACACGGATAATCAAATCAAACACTTGGAAATTAAACAATTCAATGTTGAACAATGAGTGGGTCAGGAAGGAAATCAAGGAAGAAATCAAAAAATACTTAGAAACAAATGAGAATGAAGACACGAGCTACCAGAACCTATGGGATGCAGCTAAAGCCGTGATAAGGGGAAAATTTATAGCTCTACAAGCATTCCTCAGGAAGGAAGAAAGGGCCCACATAGACAGTTTGACTTCAGGACTCAAGACCTTAGAAAAGGACCAAAAAAAGGAACCCAAACCAGATCGAAGGAAAGAAATAATAAAAATTAGAGCAGAAATTAATGACATGGAAACCAAAAAGACAATCCGAAAGATCAATGAAACAAAGAGCTGGTTCTTTGAGAAAATAAATAAGATTGATAAACCGCTAGCAAGACTCACAAAGAAAGAAAAAGAGAGAATCCTAATAAATCGAATCAGAAATGAAAAGGAGGACATCATAACAGAAACCAGTGAGATTCAAAAGATCATTAGAGACTACTTTGAAAGTCTATATGCCACAAAACAGGAGAACCTAAAAGAAATGGATGGATTCCTCCATTCCTACAATCTCCCAAGACTGAACAAAGAAGACTTGGAATACCTGAATAGACCCATCAATGTTGAGAAAATTGAAACTGTAACAAAAACCTCCCCAAAAACAAAAGCCCAGGCCCAGATGGTTTCACTGGCGAATTCTTCCAAACATTTAAAGAAGACCTGTTGCCTGTTTTCCTCAAACTTTTCCAGGAAATTGAAAAAACAGGAACTCTCCCAAACAGTTTCTATGAAGCACACATCTCCCTAATACCAAAAGCAAACAAAGACACCACTAAGAAAGAAAATTACAGACCAATATCCCTGATGAACACCGATGCGAAGATCCTCAACAAAATACTAGCAAATAGGATCCAACAACTCATCAAAAAGACCATACATCACGACCAAGTGGGATTCATCCCAGGGATGCAAGGATGGTTTAACATTCAGAAATCAATCAACATAATCCACCATATCAACAAAAGTAAAGATAAAAACCATATGATCATATCAATAGATGCAGAGAAAGCATTTGACAAGATCCAACATCCTTTCATGATTAAAACCCTCGCCAAAATGGGGTTTGGAGGAACTTTCCTCAAGATAGTCGAAGCCATCTATCACAAGCCTACGGCAAGCATTATCCTCAACGGGGAAAAACTAAGGGCCTTTCCTCTGAGATCAGGCACAAAACAAGGATACCCACTCTCACCACTCCTCTTCAATATAGTACTGGAAGAACTTGCGATAGCTATTAGACAAGAAAAAGAGATTAAGGGCATCCAGATAGGAAAGGAAGAAATCAAACTCTCACTATTTGCAGACGATATGATACTATATCTAGAGAAGCCTAAAGCCTCTACTAAGAAACTCTTAGAAACAATAGACTTATACAGTAAATTTGCAGGCTACAAAATCAATACCCAAAAATCCATGGCCTTCATATATACAAACAATGAGACAGAGGAAAGGAACATGAAAAAAGCAATCCCATTCACAATCGTGCCCCAGAAAATCAAGTACCTCGGAATCAGCTTAACCAAGGAAGTAAATGATCTCTACAAAGAAAACTACAAAACGCTACTCCATGAAATCAAAGAGGACATGAGGAAATGGAAACATATACCCTGCTCGTGGATAGGGAGAATCAATGTTGTCAAAATGGCAATACTCCCCAAAGCATTATACAGATTCAACGCAATCCCTATAAGAATACCCATGACATTCTTCAAAGAAATGGATCAAGCAATCCTAAATTTCATATGGAACAACAAACGTCCAAGGATCCTAAAACAATTCTTGGGAAATAGACGATGGGAGGCATCACCCTCCCCAACATCAAACTTTAATACTAAGCAGTAACAATTAAAACAGCATGGTACTAGAACAAAGGCAGAGCCGTAGACCAATGGAACAGGGTGGAATATCCCTACACACAACCCCAAATGTATGATCATCTAATCTTTGATAAGGGAGCAAGAGATGTGAAGTGAAGCAAGGAAAGCCTCTTTAACAAATGGTGCTGGCACAACTGGACAACCACATGCAAAAAAATGGGCTTAGACCTTGACCTGACACCATGCGCAAAAGTCAGATCAAAATGGATTAAAGACCTCAACATTAGACCACAAACCATAAGGTACATTGAAGACAAAGTTGGCAAAACCTTCCACGATATTGAAGATAAAGGTATCTTCAAAGGTGACACGGAACTAAGCAATCTAGTAAAAACAGAGATCAACAAATGGGACTACATTAAACAAAAAAGCTTCTGCACTGCAAAAGATACAGTGACCAGAATACAAATACTATCCACAGAATGGGAAAGGATATTTACACAATACCCATCAGATAAGGGGTAGATATCAATGGTATATAAAGCACTGGTTGAACTCTACAAGAAGAAAACATCCAACCCCATCAAAAAATGGGGCGAAGAAATGAACAGAAACTTTACCAAGGAAGAAATACGAATGGCCAAAAAGCACATGAAAAAGAGCTCTACATCACTAATCATCAGAGAGATGCAGATCAAAACAACCACGAGATACAACCTCACACCACAGAGACTAGCACACATCCAAAAGAACAAAAGCAACCGCTGTTGGAGAGGATGTGGGGAGAAAGGGACCTTCTACACTCCTGGTGGGAATGCCAACTGGTTCAGCCCTTCTGGAAAACAATATGGACGATTCTCAAAAAATTAGACATTGAGCTCCTATTTGACCCAGCAATACCACTGCTGGGAATATATCCCACAGAGGCAAAAAAGTATAATCGAAACGACATCTGCACATGTATGTTCATCTCAGCACTGTTTACAATAGCCAGAATCTGGAAAAAACCCGAATGCCCTAGAACGGATGACTGGCTGAGGAAACTTTGGTACATCTATACAATGGAATACTATGCAGCTGTTAGAAAAAAGGAGGTCATGAATTTTGTATTTAAGTGGATCGTCATGAAACGTTTCATGCTGAGTGAAATGAGTCAGAAAGAGAGAGACAGATATAGAAAGATTGCACTCATCTATGGTATATAGAATAACAGAGTGGGAGACTAACACCCAAGAATTGTAGAAATAAGTACCAGGAGGTTGACTCCAAGGCTTGGAGGCTGGCCTCACATTCTGGGAAAAGGGCAACTCAGAGGAGGGATCACCAACTATAATGTAGTCAAAGGTCATGTTGGGGAAGGGAGTTGCAGGCTGAATGAGGGCTAGAGACTGAGCACAGTGGCCACTCAACACCTTTATTGCAAACCACAACAGCTAATTATAGAGAGAGAACAGAAGGGGATGCCCTGCCACAGTGGCAGTGTGGGGTGGGGGGAGATAAGATTGGGGAGGGTGGGAGGGATGCTGGGTTTACTGGTGGTGGAGAATGGGCACTGGTGAAGTGATGGGTTCCCAAACTTTGTATGAGGGAAGCATAAGCACAAAAGTGTATAAATCTGTAACTGTACCCTCATGGTGATTCACTAATTAAAAATAAAAAAAGAAGGAAATCAAAGAAGAAATCAAAAAGATACCTGGAAATAAATGAGAATGAAGACACAAGTTACCAGAACCTATGGGATGCAGTTAAAGCCATGTTAAGAGGAAAATTTATAGCTCTGCAAGCATTCCTCAGGAAGAAAGAAAGGGCCTACATAGATAACTTGAATTCATAGCTCAAGATATTAGAAAAGGACCAACAAAAGAGCCCAAACCAGGCAGAAGGAAAGAAATAACAAAATTTAGAGCAGAAATTAACAACTTGGAAACCTAAAAAACAATCCAAAAGATCAATTAAACCAATAGCTGGTTCTTTGATAAAATAAACAAGATTGGTAAACCACTAGCAAGGCTCACAAAGAAAGAGAGAGAGAGAACCCAAATGAACCAAATCAGAAATGAAAACTGGGACATCACAATAGAAACCAAAGAAATTCAAAAGATCATCAGAGACTACTTTGAAAGGCTGTATGCCACAAAACAAGAGTATCTAGAAGAAATGGATAAATTCCTGGATTCCTATCATCTCCCAAAGTTGAACCACGAAGATCTGGAGTACCTGAATAGACCTATTAATATCAAAGAAATTGAAACTGTAATCAAGTCTTCCGAAAAACAAAAGCCCAGGTCCAGATGGATTCACTACTGAATTCTTCCAAACATTTAAAGAGGACCTATTGTGACCCTCTGCTCCTAAAGATTCCAGAGGCCTTCTAACACATTTTGGCATCCAGAGCAGCTTCTTACAGCAATTCACTGGGACTGTGAGCTGGGCTATGCAGTTTCTGGAAGAATTTTCCCTGGACTTTATACAGAAATCCAAAACCAAGACTTAACATCTCTTAATTGTCAGCAATGTGAAACGGTTCTTTTTTACCAGGTCTGACTTTGGGGGGAAACTCCAAACAATAACAATGAGTTTTTTGTTGAAATATTGAAGGTAATCAAAGTAGCAGCCATTTCTCTATACTGTGAACTAAGCAATAGCCCCAAGCTGGCCGAGAAGAGGAAATATCCCTCTTTGCCGGTTGTTTCCCATTTTCGGGGAGAAATGCTGCGTGGCAGCGGGAAGGGGGATGAGGAAAAAAAATGGAAAAGGAAAAAGGGAAAAAAGAGTTATGTACTTGGAGCAGTGGGGCTACATATCTCTTCATTCTAAGCAATGGAAAACTAATTATCAAATGCTTCCTTGGTAGTAGGGCTGTCTTTCTTGGGGGAAAACTCCAACAACAATAGTGAGTTCTGTGCTGAAATATGGAATGTAATCAAGGTAAAGAGAAAATTAAGTGAAATTCATCAGTTATGCAGTTGGGGGTGGGGGGGGGCGGGGGCGAGAGGTATACTGGGGTTTTTGGTGGTGGAATATGGGCACTGGTGAAGGGATGGGTGTTTGAATATTGTATAACTGAGACATAAGCCTGAGAACTTTGTAACTTTCCACATGGTGATTCAATAAAAAAAATAAATAAATAAATAAATAAAAATAAAGAGGACCTATTGCCAGTTCTTCTCAAGCTTTTTCAGGAAATTGAAGAAACAGAAACTCTCCCAAACAGTTTCCATGAGGCATGTATCTCCCTAGTACCAAAGCAAACAAAGACACCACAAAAAAAGAAAACTACAGGCCGATATCCCTGATGAACACGGATACAAAGATCCCCAACAAAATACTAACCAATAGAATCCAAGTACTCTTTTTTAAATTTTTTAAATTAATTTATTCTTTTATTGAATCACCATGTGGAAAGTTACAAAGCTTTCAGTTTTAAGTCCCAGTCATACAATGCTCAAACACCCATCCCTTCACCAGTACTCTTGACCTAATGTTATACCCTTTATTTTTCCTTAGTTGTGGAAAATTACCTAGGTGGTAGGTTACTTTTCCAGCTTTCTTATGCAAACATTTTAATTTACTCTTTCCTCTCAGCACTGCATTAGTTGTGTACTACAAATTTGAACATAATGCATTTAAATTTTAATTCCTTTCAAGACATATTTAAATTTCCCTTGAGACTTCCTTACTGATAACTGGAATATTTACATGTATGTTGCTAAATTTTCAAGTGTTTGGAAAACTTCCTATTGTCCGTATGATTCCATTGTGGTAAAATAACAATCTGTATGTTTGCAAAGATTCTTTACATCTTAGCAAGCATGAACTTTCAGTCTCCAGTTAACCTTTGCTAGCATGGATTGACTGGAGTTATGGTTCTTACTATGAAGTTAGCTGGAATAGAGCAGCCATGGCCTAAAGGTTTTCTATCTCACCAGCTTTCCCCTTTCTTGAACTTCTGAGAGATTGTACTGGATCTTTTTTCTGTTTGTCTTTGTTTAGTAGCATATCTAGTTGCTAGCTTCTAAACATCTTCTGAAACCTAGGATACAAGTAAAATTCAGAGAGCTTAGGGTTGTTTCTCTCATCTTGAGATTGTTAGCTGGATGATGTCCTTCATCCAGTTTTCAGCATCAACTTCCATTTGTTATATAGATAATAAGGTGCTCAGCTACACTTAGCTTGAAGAATATCTCATACTTCTGGAAAAAGAAGTCAAGTCCCAAGAATCTTTATCATAGCTGTAATTTTGAGGTCTGTGGAAGATAAAAAGATGGCATGAAGGTGTCCTGGGGAGTGTCCCTGGGGTCCAGCAGTATGACATGCGGCAGCAAGCTAGGTTAGGCAGGCATGCCTGGGAATTAATTCTCTGTGGTGGGAGACAGATGATGGATGTCAGAAACAGTGACATCTAATGTTGGCTTTAAAATACAGTTCTCTTTTGCATTCCAGTTACCCTCCCTTTCACCCTGGATCTTCTGGAAGTATATCACGCACAGTATCCTAACATTAGTGAAGGCAGGAGGTGAGAGGCATGAGTTGGACATTGTACTGGGGCTAAGGAGAGATGGCAGAGTGATGGAGACCTGGTAGTGCAGAAGTGGTGGAATGAACAAGGACAGAACTGTGCAAGTCTGCATGTTCCTGCACTCAGTGAGCAGGACTGTGAGAACAGCAGTGACGAACAGCTGAGTCATTGTGAGAAAGGGACTTTGGGGGTGAAACCGGCCAAGTCTCTTCCTAGTTCACTGCTCTGTTGCTGGGGTGGAGAGAAGCACTTCGTCTGAGGACTCTTGGCATTGTTCTGACTCTCTGAGCCTCCTCTCCACAGACGCCATTGCCACAGGGGGTCCCACGTGGAGACAGCTCATGTCCACTGTTTCTCTCATGGGCATCTTGTTTCCCAGGCTGCCTCAGAGTCCCCAACTTCAGCTAGTCTAAAGCAGCAAACCCAGTGGAGCAGAGATCTCCACTCACCCCCCTCAACCACCACCACCACAAATGGGTCAGGAGACCTAGATTCCATTCTGCTGCCACTGAGAGTGACTCAGCACAGGGCCAGAACTGTGACAGCTGGTGTGCACATTTCGGCTGAGGGGGCCACACAGTGAGAGGGGCTTGTGTTAACCTTATAACCCTGTTCAACATGTTTTTGCTTCTGCTCTGAATGGATCTCATCTGCTGCAGCACACTTGGAAGTGGAGGAACGGCCAGGTCTGCACGAGGCTCTACTGGTTCTGTTTTCCTGCGGCAATGGCTCACCATCGCATGGGCTGTCACCCGGCCCTTAGTAGGAGCAGCGGCAAGCTGAAGGCAATGCTTCCGTTTTGTCTTCTTTGTTTGTTTGTTTGTTTGGGAGCCATACCTGGTAGTGCTCTGGGATCACTCCAGGCAGGGCTCAGGGATCACCCTGATAGTGCTCAGGGATTGCTTCTGGTAGTGCTCGGAACTAGAATCACGTTCATCAGGTGCAAGGCAAGCACCTTATCCTCTTACTCTCTATCTCTTTGTCTCCCCCCCGCCAGTAGATGCCAACACATCATCTCAAATTCTCTGTGTCTAAATCTGAATTCCACTTTTATTCTGCCCTGTGACCCCCCTCCCTGATCTCCAAGGCCCATTCGCACTTCCTCCCAAACACCTGTGGAGTGACTCTCGCTGCCCAGCCCCCTCTGCCCATGCCCCTTCTCTCCACACCCCCAGATTGCAGCAGGACTCTGGTGAGCGTCAGGATAGGAGGCAGTGCTGGCTGGCTCATTCACAGCCGGGGAGCCAGAAGGGCAGAGAGGAATGAGGGGTGGGTGCTGTGCAGAGAGCCTGTACCCCAGGACAGACTCTAAACATGTGCTGGTAGGAGTCAGGACTGGTTAGATCCAAGTACAAGGTCTGGGATGCCCTTTGGGCTTGCTGTTAGAGAAACAGAAAATTCCTGGTAAGATGCAGCACTGGGGATAGTCTCCAGAAATTATTTTTTTGAAACATGTGAGTTGTGGGCTGGAGCGATAGGACAGTGGTAGGGCGTTTGCCTTGCATGTGGCCGACCCGGGTTTGATTCCTTCGTCCCTCTCGGAGAGCCCAGCAAGCAACCAAGAGTATCCTGCCTGCATGGCAGAGCCTGGCAAGCTCCCCGTGGCGTATTCGATATGTCAAAAACAGTAATAAACAAATCTCACAATGGAGACGTTACTGGTGCCTGCTAGAGCAAATCAATGAGCAACGGGATGACAGTGACAGTGGCAGTGACAGTTGAGTTTGAAATGTAGATGATCTGGGGAAAGTGGACTGGGAGTCCAGAGAAATGTCTGTGTGGAGATAAAGAGAGGGAGCTGGGGCTAGGGGTGGGGATGGGATGATGGCTGATTTTGGAGCTGGAGATAGATGTGACAGAGGTTCCCCAGGCTGGTCTACTGTCCCCTTTGCTGAAAGAAACGTACTCAAGACCCCCCACTTTTGCCCTGGAAATCTGCCTACTATTACTGACTGAACCCAATTGGGGCACCGACACCTACCACTGCCCCCCCCCCCAAGCCCTCCAGTGCCCCTTCCCGGGAAGGGAAACACTGGACTGGGGCTGGGAGTAGAGTTGGACAGAGTGACGTACGAGCACATGAACACGGATGAAAATGAAGATCCAGTTTGAGGCAGTCACAGAAGCAGAGATACCAGCACCGTGGAGCAGTGGGATTCCCCTGGAAGGAAGCGACAAGTGGCAGTTCTGGACTATTTCTAATTTCAACAGTGAAAACTGTTACTAAATTTTACTTTCTTTGTTTTGCATCACAGCAATGAGAGCATCAATGCTGAGTCCTTACTATGTCCCAGATACTGACCTGTTTTAAGCATTCTGCATTGAACACACCTGTACTCTCTAGAACTACTGGCTTTTGCTTTCCTACATGCAGTCTGTTACCCTTCCATGTTCTTCATGGTGACTTGTCTCCCAGCCTGCTTTCCCCTCCCCCGGTGTCTCACTAACTCTGCCTCTCCTTATTAAGGGAGCCTTAATAAGGCCTCCCCTGCCTGCCCACACCCTGTCACCTGCCTCTCACTTGTTGGGTGGCTCTTCTTCAAATCTGACCTTCCCAGGCATGATGTCACTTACAAATTAAAGAAAGAAACAAGTATGAGCCGTGATTACTACGTGCCTAATCTTCCTTCATGTCACACTTCTTTCCCACTAGCAACCCTAGCAAGTGGGCACACATATAGTTCTTACCTCACTTCTCTTTTCTGTGGAATGCAGATGGGTCACAGGGATATGAGATGGTTTCTCCAGGGCACTCAGTGTGCCCAGTCAAAGGAGACACTCATATAAAGCTTCTGTGTGCAAGATGCAGGTCCTGATCCCTTTAGGTTGGCAATACGCCAAGTCCTGGGAGAGAGGGGAAAAATATGAATATGAATGCAAATGCATGGGTTGTAACACTGAAATTCTTACCTTTGTAAAAGACTGCTTATTTTGTTTTCTACCATAACTTCATTGTGTAGAATAGTGCCTGATACTGTGGGTTTCTGAAGCATTTTCAAGGGAGAAAAAGAGGAAGGAAAGAATAAAGGAAAGTAGGGAGGGGGAAGGAAGGATGGATGGGCGGAAGAAAAAAATGAAGAAGGAAGGAAGGAAGGAAGGAAAGAAGGAAGAGAGGAAGAGAGGGAGGGAGAAAGAGAGGGAGGGAGGGAGGGAGGGAGAAAGGAAAGAAGGAAGGAAGGAAGGAAGGAAGGAAGGAAGGCAGGAAGGAAGGAAGGGAGGGAGGGAGAAAGGGAGGAAGGAAGGAAGGAAGGAAGGAAGGAAGGAAGGAAGGAAGGAAGGAAGGAAGGAAGGAAGGAAGGAAGGAAGGAAGGAAGGAAGGAAAGGAGGGAGGAAGGAAGGAAGGAAGAGAGGAAGGAAGGAAGAGAGGTAGGGAGGAAGGAAGGAAGGAAGGAAGGAAGGAAGGAAGGAAGGAAGGAAAGAAGGAAGGAAGGAAGGAAGGAAGGAAGGAAGGAAGGAAGGAAGGAAGGAAGGAAGGAAAGAAGGAAGGAAGAAAGGAAGGGGGGGAGGGAGGAAAGAAGGAGGAAGTAAGGAAGGAAGGAAGGAAGAAAGGAAGGAAGGAAGGAAGGAAGGAAGGGAGGGAGGAAAGAAGGAAGGAAAGAAGGAAGGAAGGAAGGAAGGAAGGAAGGAAGGAAGGAAGGAAGGAAGGAAAGAAGGAAGGAAGGAAGGAAGGAAGGAAGGAAGGAAGGAAGGAAGGAAGGAAGGAAGGAAGGAAGGAAGGAAGGAAGGAAGGAAGGAAGGAAGGACTTTCTTGTTTTCTGTGGTAGACCTAAGCTCATTGCCTCAAAGCCGCAGAGCTTTGGCCTTTACCTACAATGATGAATTTCAAAGTTTCCATTCAAACTTTTCTGCCTCCCTTTCCCACCCCCGCCCCAACCGGCCATTGCCCGAACAAGATTTTATCCTTCATTTGTTACATAAGTGCCCTCAGAGGGATCAGACGTAAGTGGAAGAACTCCTTGTGACCAGCAGAGAAAACAGGGTGGGAGCTGCTTTTTGCTGAGTGTGGGTGGGGAGTCTGCCCAGGACGGCACTATAAATGCTCCCTAGCCGTAGCCCTGAGTGGGCAGTGGCTTCCACCCCTTTCCCCCAGGAGGGCCCGGAGCAATGGGCCTAGTCCTGTGGCTCTGCGGTTTGCTAGGCTCCGTCTGGTGCTTGTCTGCCAACATCTTTGGTGAGTCCTTACCCTTAGAATGTAGAACTGCAGGGCTAAAGGGAGCTTTACGGCTCTGCGCTCCCAGCAGGAAGGCTTGGCCCCAAGACCAGGACTCTTTGTCATCTTAGGAACCCCTCTAGGGCCAATTACTCACTCTGAGAGATAGATGGAACTGCTTGAAGTCACAGAAATGCCAGAGCAGAAATTTCTCATAGGACTCTAGCTCCTTAAACTCACCCTGTGAGCGAATGTCTCACTTATTTCCCCCCTTAATTCCCTAAGCTCTCCTTAAACCTTGTCATCCGGGTGAGGTAACTTGAGTGCTAGTCCCCAGGTAGGAACCCTAACAAGTCTTCTTGTGTAATGTGCTTAACCCACCTACTGTGTGTCTTTGGATAGCCTGAGCTTTAGTTCTGTCAACTTAGTAGAGAGATAAACTGAAGGGAGCTGGATTTTCCAAAGATGGAGTTTATCCAAGGAGGAGCTGCAGTTTGGGAAGCACCTGCAGTCGGCAGAGCCAGACTAGTCTGTGGAGGTTTGGCCTGTGCAGGGGGATGGGCTTTGGGGCACAGAGAGAAGAAAGCACCCAGGGTGTCCAAGCCACACACCCACTGGCTGAAGGGTGGAAACAGAGTCTTGGTGGATGTTTCTGGGTCAGGAGGGACATTCTCATTGCCGGTGTATCACACCTTTCTAGTCAGGTCTCAGGTTTTGTTCTTCTAAGCGCACATGTGTTGACACCCTCTGTTTCACAACTTCCGGATCTGCTTAGATGGAAATCAGCTGATGCTTCTTCTGTGAGGATGCAAACACATGACACCTACCTCCCGATGGGGTCATGGTTTCTGAGCGGGCACCTGCACATTAGGAGACCCTGGGGGAGTCATTATTTTATTTGTATGGCTGACCTGTCTGGGAGGGAGCCCGGTGTGTAGTGCGTGGCTTGGTACTTTCAGGAACACCTGGAGAATTCTCAGCCCGGGGCACTCCTCCTGCTAGCTATATGGTCTGGACCGGGACCTTTTTCCACTGCCCAAGACTTAGTGCTACTATGCTTCAGGGGTGATATTGCGTGGCCGGAAAGAGGTTAAAGGAGTAAGCTTCACACTTGCACAAGTGCTAAAAGCTATAATCACAAGTTTAAGTCTTGTTGGCAGCAGAGCTAGAATGAAAATGAAAACCCGGATGCAACACCTGTGCAACAGGCATTGGGCCGTCATTCCTGGAATGCAGTCCACACTCTTCTCTGATGCATAGCTTCTCTCATTCTAGAGTACCAGGTGGATGTACAACCCCTGCGACCTTGCGAGCTGCAAAGGGAAGAGGCCTTCCAGAGGCGTGCAGACTATGTTCCCCAGTGCACAGAAGATGGCAGCTTCCAGTAAGTGTCCTTCTCCCTGGGGGGACCGGTCCGCAGAGGTACGCAAGAACATCCCCCTTCTGCCTCCCCACTCAGCCCTTCACTCTCCTCTCTGTGTGGAAGATGAGCCCCTGTTGTTTGGAGGGTTCCCACCTCTTGGTTCTCCAGACTAATCCAGGCTGGATAGTCAGATCCAGAGCTTCCCAACCTGTTATTCATTCCAGCTGGGATCCACCAGGCTTTTCCTGTCTAACTCTTATTATGACTGCTTGAATAGAAGTGTGTGTGTGAGGTAGGGGAGGCGGTTAGTTCTTGTACGCTTTGATGCCTCCTCTTCCTCCTTGTATGATCCTGAAAGGTTGAGATGGAGGGGAAGCTGGCTGAATTGTTTGTGAGTTCCTTGAAGGCATCTCTCTGGCTACTTGTCCTTATCCCACCAACAAGTTCCTCTCATGAAAGGGAATATGAGTTGCTCTAAAAGGGAAATGCACCTAGCAAGGGTTTTTCCCATGTATGGTGGAGTTATGATCCCAACCAGTGGGATTCAGTCCCCAGCTCACGACTTCCATAGTGGTCGGCAAGAAATTTTCTGCTAGTTCACCAAATAGTGGTTGCCACTTTCACACAAGGCTCACCTGGACAAATAAATAATTTTATGACATTCAGTTTGGGCTGGAGCGATAGCACAATGGTAGGGCATTTGCCTTGCACGTGGCTGACCCTGTTCGATTCCTCCGCCCCTCTCGGAGAGCCCAGCAAGCTACCTAGAGTATCTCGCCCACACAGGAGAGCCTGGCAAGCTACCTGTGGTGTATTCGATATGCCAAAAACAAAAACAGTAACAATAAGTCTCACAATGAGACATTACTGGTGCCTGCTCGAGCAAATCGACTGTGACTGTGATGACATTCAGTTTAAAAGCAGATTCACAAGATACTATTATAGATAATGATTTTAATTTCTGCCTTAGCCGTCGCGTACGATGTCTCCTATTTTCACCTGTCTGCAGGTGTGACAAAGGTAAAAGCCTACACATCTAAACAACCCTGTGGAAAATACAGGAATTCTTTGTATTGGACAGGCAATCAACTTTCCCACCACTCTTCTGGTTCTCTGGAACCATAGTTCGGTCTATACCAGCATTTCTCACCCTTTTCTGCAGGCTGGCAGATGTCCTGCATACGGGCCAAAGTGATGCAACTGTGATTTCTCACCACTCCGCTCTCGCAGACGAGCACTGGTCTGTGGCCTGGCTCCTGAAGATTCCTGGCTTCTGTGACCCTATGCTAGGAAACATTATAACTCCTCCCTCCCTCCCTCCGTTGGGCAGATGCTCTTACTCGCCCAACCAGATGTGTCCAGACTCTCAAGAGGGAACTGAACGTTGCCTGAATGACTCTGGGAATCTTGGGGCAGTAAAAGACCTTAAGTGACCCCTCACCATGACTCTCTTCTTGAAGGAGGTGAATCTGGGGCTAGTTGCACTTTTAAGGCCCTCCTGGCCCTCCTCAGGAAATTCTGTTTTCTGCTCCCTTCCCCTGGCACCCCGTGGACCTCCCTATAACCCGGGGCTAACACCCTGCACCCCCGAGTCCTCCATGGAGCCCTCACTTCTTCCAGGACACTCTACCCCACATTCTCCTGCACACCCCTAAGACCAGCCTCACTTTGGGAACCGGAGGCCTCTGGAGTATCATCAGTGTCCAGACAGCAGGCCCTGCCTGCATGCAGGGCTCTGTTGTGAGGGATTCACAGCCTCCAGGGTGATGCTCACTGAGCCAGGAAGGGACGTTCAGTCTTCCCTTCCCGCCACCTGCTCCTCTCCACTCTTCAGAGCTCTCTCCTGAATGTGGGAGGAAGCGGAGCAGTCCCAGGACTGAGGCTGGACAAGTGGGTCACCGTGTCTCTCCCACCCTTAGGACGGTGCAGTGTGATGACAGTGGCCGCCTCTGCTGGTGTGTCGGTGCTGATGGCAGGGAGGTGCCAGGCAGCAGGCAGCGCGGCCGTCCCTCAGCCTGTAAGTGTGGGTGCCTGGGGGAGGGACCTGCCTGGAGGGGTGCAGTGCAAAGGCTCGGGACTCACTCATCTCCCCCGGGGCTGCAGGTTCTTGCTCTTTGGAGAGCAGCCCCTGCATTAAGCAAACCACAGGTAAGCAGGCCCCACGGTCAGCATACAGCAGGCAATTAAAAGATAGCCTGGGAGACAAAGACAGCCCCGGGAGCCAGCCCACTCTCCCATCATCCCTGCCTGCACTGCGGTGTGCATGGAGAGCTGGGGGAGGGGTGGTGGGTGGGGAATGATGATGAGTGGCAGTTAAAACCAGTCATAACACCATAAAGCAAAGGTTCATGTAAGCTGCTGACCAGACTATGAGAACTGGAGCCCAGAACCACTCTATCCTTTAAGAGGGTTGGGGGAGGGGGGTTGGAACGCTCAGTTTGGGCAACTGTGACGTGGTTGATTGGTTATTTTTTTATGGGCAACTTGAGTGACCGGGGGAGCAGGCTAGTCCCTAACCCTCTGGGACGTCATGAATGATCCTGGTTGTGTCATGTGCCAGGAGCAAGTGCAGGGTGGGGGTGAGGAGATAAGATGCAAAACCCTCAGGGCATAAAGGAGGCATGGATGGGGGCAGTAACCATGAATGTGCTCTGAGAAATTGGTGAAGACCTCAACTCTAGGCCAACATAGGAACACGAGGCACAGAGGGCTGGAGCAACCGCCCTGAGGTGACACAGTAAGCAGGTGGGGACATTTGAATCAGAGGCGCTGGGCTCTCCACCAGGCCCTATCCTCACCTCTGCAGCATGGTGGCTGAATCTGGTCCCGGGGAGGGCCCAGTTGGCTAAATGGGCCGGATAAAATCTGCCCTCCCCAGTCTCAGCTGGCAGTGCTCCTCTCCGTGGGCAATGCTCCAAGGAACTGTGTGTCCAGCTGGGAGGAAACTGCTCCTCAACTTGCAAGTTCTTCTTCCTTCCTAACCCTGAGCCTGAGATTCAGGGCGGGGGCCCCATCTCCGCCCACCCAGGGGTCCCCCCTCTTAAACTCTGCTCTTCGCGCCCGCACCCACAGGCTTGTCCTCGTGCCAGCTGCAGAAACAGCAGATTTTACTGAGCGGTTACCTGAACAGCACGAGCTCCGCCTACCTCCCGCAGTGTCAGGACTCCGGGGCTTACGAAGCCGTGCAGTGCGACCTGCGGAGGGAGCAGTGCTGGTGTGTGGACGCGGAAGGGATGGAGGTGTATGGCACGCGCCAGCAGGGCCGGCCGCTGCGGTGTAAGTCTCTGGGGGGGAGTGCCCGTCTGCCACGTGTGCTTCAGCTGGCCACTTGTCCCGCAGCCCCGGTCAGGTCTGTGTTCCCTGCGTGGGCGATCATCCTGGAGCCGGTTGGAGGCTCCAGCAGAGGCCTGCGTGCATGTCTTACTGGGATGAATCTTAGCAGCCAGATTCAGTGCCCCGGAGGGGGCTGGCAGGGGCCTCAGGTGCAAGGTTGGGGGCGGGGTGGGGGGGGGGATGGAGGGGGGAGGTCTGATGTCTTTTCTGAAAAGGCACCTCCTCGTTCAGAGGACTAAGGTTGTTTCCTGGGAAATGTGTAGGTCCTGGGAGTTGTGAGATCAGAAACCGCCGCCTTCTCCACGGAGTAGGGGACAAGTCACCCCCACAGTGTTCTACAGATGGAGGCTTTATGCCTGTGCAGTGCAAGTTCGTCAACACCACAGACATGATGGTTTTCGACCTGGTCCACAGCTACAACAGGTGAGGAGAGCGCGCTCTAGAGCATGCATGCAGCCAGGCATCCTGTGTCACTCTCCGGGTGTCCCCAGCTGACATTCACAGCAGGGCCAGATATGGCTGGTGCCCCGTCTGGGCTCTACAGCCTGCCCTCACTCTCGGGCTTCCCACTGACACTTAAATGGCTGCAGCATTTTAAGCAAAGTGAGTGAGCATTAGTGATTCAAATTCTTTTTTTAAAAAATGCATGGAGGGCCTGGAGCAATAGCACAGTGCGCAGGGCACTTGCCTTGCACGCGGCTGACCCGGGTTCGATTCCCAGCATCCCATTATGGTCCCCTGAGCACTGCCGTGAGTTAATTCCAGAGTGCATGAGCCAGGAGTAACCCCTGAGCATTGCCGGGTGTGATCCAAAAAGCAAAAAAAAAAAAAAAAAAAAAATGCATGGAGCCTCCAACCCAGCTGCTGGAAAGCAAAGCAGCAGTGTGTGAAGAAAAGTCAGAGGGCGTCTGTGGTGCCAGCTTGCACTGTAGCAGAAAACGGAGGGCAAAGTGAGTCATCAAAATCAATTGCTGAATCAAACCACATCCACTTCAAATACACAGACAGCCGTTACACAGAATGTACTAGAAATCAGTTGGGGAGGAGTTTGTAATAGATTATAATACTAATATTAACATATTAATACGGTAATATAGCAATTACCGTAATATAATATAACGTGCAAAGACTTGATGGTATGATTTTCAGGAAACAAGCAAAAAATATTTTCAGTGCATAGATGATTGCATGATTTTGTGTCTGTCTGTTCAGGATTGAGTGCCGAGATGGCAGGAGTGAGCATGCGGGTGAGGGCTGCTGGGGAGAAAGGGGGGTGGAGAGGAGAGCACGAGCAGAAAGGAAGAAGGACGGCACTCGAAAAAGCAAAGATCAGAACCTACTTGTGCATTTTTGTAAGCTGTGTTTGTGTAGGTTATTAGTAGTATGTTTAATTAGGGCCAGAGAGATAGAACAATGGGTAGAGTGACTCCCCGATGTCCTACATGGTCCCCTGAGCCCTGTCAGAAGTCATCTCTGAGCACAGAGTCAGGAGTAAGCCCTGAGCCCTGAGCACCACTGGGTGTTGCCCAAAAATCAATCAATCAATCAATCAATCAACAAAACAAAACCAAGCTCATAACTCCTATCCCTGCACAAGAAACCCCAAACAAAATAAAACAGAAAAGGGATTAAAAATTGAAATTAATTTAGGCTCTGGAGCAATAGTGTAGCTTGTAGGGCATTTGCCTTGCTTGAAACCAACTGGGGTTTGATCCTCAGCACCCCCTATGGTCTCCTGAGCCCTGAGGACAGAGCTGGTAGTAAGCCCTCACCACCACGGCTGTGGCTAATTTTTTTTTTAAGTATGTTAATTAATTATTCATGGTTTAAAACCTGGCTTTGAAAAAAAATCATCCTTTTTAAGCCCAGCAAATACACTTTAGTTATCTGTCCCCTCTGTGTTCATCAACCTCTTGTTTCAACCACGCATTGCATTTCTCTTTGTGACCTTCATTCACACTTCACCAGTGCTTTCCTGGCCACTTACCCTATTGGAGTCTCCACACCCTCCTTCTGGGAAGTACAAGATAAAGTTCTGTTTAGTTTTGGGTCTTGGTGAAGTCTGATGGGACCTTATCTATGAACTCCTGTGGCTATTGTACTTGAGGGGATTGGGACCTACTCATGCATTCATCATCAGACTATTTCCCTAAGCCTAAAGTGACCCAACAGGGAGCACCCAAGACCCTCCAGATTTTCCCCCTAGGCCTAGGATGACCTGGTTGTGAGTACTAATGCTCTAAACAGCCTGAGGTTTCAATGTTCATTGAAACACACCAGTGTAGTCTCAGCTCAAGTTCGGCTGAGTGCTGCCTCTATATGGGCTGGATGTGCTTTCTACTACTTTAAATCTTGCAGGAAAAAAAAATTGGGAGATTATAGTTGAGCATATAATGGGAACTCTGAACAAAGGTGAAGAAATGCTCCTTAGGAAGTACAGACAGACTGTGAACACAGTGTTGACAGGCTCCTTTCACACTCTCCAACTGCATCGGTTCACCAGTATTCTCCTCTAGGACCTAGTCTACGGGCTTGCACACAGTAGGCCTGCAATCAATGCAGACAGTTAATGCAACAAAGAATGTCTCTGCCAGTTCCAGCTTGAGGCACACTTCACAGCTCCTTCCACCAGAGGGCAGGCGAGTGAAATGCAAAAAACTCAGGACTAAGCGTCCATTGTTTAAAAACAAAAACATTTGCTCCTGAAATGGGATCCTATCTTTTCTGTAACTCAGCATGTCTTGAAGTGAATTCTGATTTCGAAAGGTCATGGGAAGGGTCACATGGTGGTTACTGGAAGCCCAGCTGTAACCAGGGATTTTTCTGATAAGCAGACATGGGCAGTGTCAGACCCAGTGACTCCACTGGGCAGTGAGGAAGGACTGGAGACCAAGTGCAGAGATGAGATGGAAAATATAGTGTTGCCAGATAAAGTACTGCATGGCTAGCTCTCCTGGGGTTTCAGATAAGTAAAGGGAAACGTTTTAGTACGTCTCCAATGTTGTATCGAGAATTTCAAGCCCTGGGAGAACACTAAAAAGAAATCTTCAGAGTTGGATTTACAAATGAATGGGCTGGGGGAGGAGAAGGTAGTGTGGTGCTGGAGGTGCCTTTGTGAGACTTTGGTCCTAGTGAGAGGCGGTGCTGACTTGGACCAGAGTAGGTGCAGAGATGGGGGAACAGGGTTGGAGGAATATTTACAGGTGGAATTCTCAGAACGGTTGGAATATGGGATTAGAGTGATTAAACATCTGGTTCCTCCTGCTAGAGTATTTTGTGTTATTTTGGACCTGCCCGGACCTATCAATGTGTTTGTCTAGCCTGTGACTTCAACATCTACTAGAAGCCGGAAAAAGTCTATAGAAAATTGAGTCAGAACTCAGTGTATTGTATACCTTTAGGATATGTACCAGAACTAAGTTCAGCCAAATACGTATGAAGCATATGCTACTGACAGAGATAGATATGTATCAACTTGGTGGGTAAGACCTGGATTATGCATCCACTAATTTATCAAGGTGATGAACTAAATATCTCATCTTCTTAATCTCTAAAACGTGGATAAAAAATATTCCATCTGCCTTTTAAGAAGTGCGATATGGATTAGACAAATCAGTGTATAATAAACATCTTGAAGTTCGTCTTTTTTTTTTTTTTACTTTTTGGGTCACACCCAGCAATGCACAGGGGTTACTCCTGGCTCTGCACTCAGAAATTACTCCTGGAGGTGCTCAGGGAACCATATGGGATGCTGGGAATCGAACCTGGGTCAGCCGCATGCAAGGCAAATGCCCTACCCGCTGTGCTATCGCTCCAGCCCTTGAAGATTGTCTTTTATCTTAAAATCTTTTTTTTTGCTCAGGGCTTACTCTTAGCTCTGCATTGAGGGATATTTCCTGATGATGCTCAGCGAATCATATGGGATACTGGGGATCAAACCTGGGCTGACCACACGCAGGACAAGTGTCTTACCTGCTGTTCTATCATTCAGGCTCCAACAGATTGTCTTTTAAAGCTTCATAAACTTAAGCTTTATAAATTGAGGTTACAATTAAATTATTATTACCACATTTAGGATTGAGTTGTTCTAGTGTCCAATTAATATAATAAATATAATTGTAATAACTTTAATTATATGCTTCAATAGTGGCAACTGGCAAAGCTTCTTAATTATTAGTATACCACTCATTGATTACAGTCTTTTTAAAAAATTATAGTCATATAATACAGAAACAATGTGAGAGAAAGATCTGTAATCTAATAATGCTTTTATAGGTTTCATTAAGCATATTTATTCCATTAACATTTATTAATACTTGTTGTAGCCCCTTACTCAGGCTCTGAGAGACCCTGCACAGAAACTCAGATACTGGCTCATTTATCTGGGGAAGGAAATCTTTATCCTGCACCATTTGTACATTTATAATATCATTTTCAGGCCATGCAGTGCAGGCTGTGGGCAAGCAAGGAGAAATATACCGGCCTGCCCCATCATGTACAAGGGTCAGACCACATGATTTCACAGGCCCTGAAACAACCCACAGGCCAGATATTCCCCATTCCTGATGCTTAGTAATTTCACTGTACGTAAATGACATTTTATATTCTACACATTCTTACACAATGTTCTGAGCATAACCATTTAGGAGATGAGCTGTAATTTATATCTTAATTTCCCTGTTATTAAATATTGAGGTTGATTTCAACGTTTTGCTAGAATGCCAGATAGTCTACTTATTCAATTCTACACAGACCTGCTTGCACAGACACTTGCAATTTCTGTTAACTTGTTTGGGAGGATAAGGGATAGAGTTCCAGACATGGGTAGAAACACGCTGTGCTTGATTCTCATGTTCTGACTCTATAGGGCAAAAAAAAAAAAATCTCAATGTTGTATGTAGATGAAAATTTCCTCCCTGGTTGCTAAATCATTGCATATGGGAGGAACTCCTTAATACAGCTTTACATCACCTAAGCTTCATATTACTTCCAAGGTGGGGAACCCAGCCAAGTAGCTCCTTATAACCATTGCCAAGTTATACATGATTTAGGCAAACTTTCCTTACTTGTGTGTTAGGTTGCATAGCTCCCATTAGTGACATCATGCTGATTTCGCTTTTTTTTCCCTAGTGTGTAACTGGGAAATATTCTTCTAGAGAACTTCCATAGGTGAAATCTGGCTTCTTTTCAAGCTCTTGAAAAGTTGTAAAGGGCTCTGGAGATGTTTGATCTCCTCAAATGAGATCGTCTACTATGTACCGTATGTTCAAAAGTCTTCAATCTCTAGAGTTAGGTTCTAGTAAGAGAACTAATAAACACAATCCTCATGATCTGTTTTCTGGCTGATTCTGGAAGACCTGTGCTAGGGCACAAATGCGTAAATTGATCAAAGGCCATGAGTGAGGAAAATAGCTAATTATGGAGAATAACCAAGTGGAGAACAACCAAGCACAATTTTATTTTAAAAGGTCTCACCTTGCTTAACCTAACAGAGGTCATTTTTGAAAAAAAATTAATTGGCCTCAGGATCCATGGAGAGAGAAGCATGAGATTTCTTTTTCCTAGATAAATTATAGCTGTAAGTATTTATTTCTACAGGAAGAACTTGTGATACCCTGTCTTCCGTAAAATGATGTCCATGAATCTCACCCTTTTTTAGGTTTCCAGACGCATTTGTGACCTTCAAGTCCTTCCGGAGCAGGTTCCCAGAAGTGTCTGGCTATTGTCACTGTGTGGACAGTCAGGGGCGGGAATTGGCTGAGACAGGTAAGTACATTTTGGGGAGAGTGAAGTCAGGGAGCACTATCCACAGGCCAGAGAGTCTACCAACCTTTTCGAGTAAAGCAGGAATAGTCGTGCCTGCTGGTTGCTCTGCCAGGCTCTCCTACGCTCTGAAGAAGGCTTGGTTAGCCAACTCCCATGTAGGGTACCTTGAACAGAGCTGCCACTGGCCCTGATCATGCCTTTGTATACCTCGGGATGAGGAGCCTTCGCTGACAGATGCATGACTGAGCTTGGCAGGTGGTCCATGGGAAGAATTTCAGCCTTCTCCCTCACTCTCTCTGAGTTCTCACTTACAACCCACTACAACAGCCCTAACTTCAGAAGTCTTTACTGTCTTTTTTTTTTTTTCTTTTTGGGTCACACCCAGCGATGCTCAGGGGTTACTCCTGGCTCTGCACTCAGGAATTACTCCTGGCGGTGCTTGGGGGACCATACGGGATGCCGGGGATCGAACCCGGGTCGGCCGCATGCAAGGCGAACGCCCTACCCGCTGTGCTATCGCTCCGGCCCCAGTCTTTACTGTCTTGCCCAGACTCTGCAAAATGATACCAGAGATGATTATGGGCTCTTATTATCTGCTTGCAGGGCAAGCACTAGATTTGCTTTCTGATCCTTGAAACTCTTGAAACACTTGTTGTCTTTGCACAGGTCTGGAGTTGTTACTGGATGAAATTTATGACACCATTTTTGCTGGTCTGAACCGAGCGTCCACCTTTAGTGAAACCACCCTCTACCGTTTGCTGCAGAGACGGTTTCTAGCAGTTCAGCTAATCATCTCAGGCAGATTCCGATGTAAGGAGTGAGCCCACAGTAGTTGTGCCTATTTCTGCTTGGAGGGAACAATTTGGGGATTTAAAGTTGATGATTTAAATCTTTGGCTCACCCCGCCCCCCCGCCAGAAAGGATTCAGGGATTCAACAAAAATTTAACAGCAAGCAGAAGTTGTATTATAACCCAAGCATTGGTTGCACATTCACTTCTTCATTGTATGGATTTGTCCTAGGTCCCACAAAGTGTGAAGTGGAGCGATTTGCCGCCACCAACTTTGATCACCCCTACATTCCCAGCTGCGACCCTAATGGAAACTTCCAAGCCGTACAGTGTCAAAAGGAGGGGCCATGCTGGTGTGTGGATGTACAAGGAAGGGAGATCTATGGAACTCAGCAGCAACAAGGGGAGCAGCTGCTTTGTGGTGGGTACCCCCTGAATGTCTACCTCCTTTTGTCTGATCAGATAATGTAACTCTAAATACTCCTTCAGACCAATTACTCCAGAGTCCATTAATATCACCATCTCTTTGGTGTACTCCACAAGACCTTTAAAAATCATCATTTCATCATGATTTTTTATCGTGATGAAAAGCTTGTTTTTCCTTACTAACTTCCAACATAGTTCTCACCTTCTGTCAGAGCTGCCTCCTCAGGGAGCTCAGAGGATATTACGAACTTCATAGGTGAAGAAAAAGAAAAGAGGATTGAGTTTATTTATGCCATGAGAGAAGCGTATACTGAAACTGAAACTACTCAAAGCAGGGTGGAGTCATTTCTGTCTTATAGTGCGTATAAGGAGGAACTGGTTATTCTGAAAAATAAAGATGTTTCCTGAAGAAGGAAAGTAAGGAAAAAATATTCCATAGTGAGAGCAGGAGAAGCAAGCTATGTCAGGACAAAAACAATAGGCATCGATGTGTTCCTGGGTAGTGGATATGCTAGAAAGAGGAAAACCTGTTGGTACTCTGAACTTTGACTGGAGGGCAAGGCAGGGGAAAACAATATGGTATTTCAAGTCATTACAAAGTCTTAATATTCATTCTGGAGTTGATGGGAGGTATTTTAGAGCTTAGTGCTGTCAGTGTTTTTCTTTTGTATACTTTGTGACCTCATGCTTGAGGAAGTTACACTGTACCACCAAGTACCACTCCCACTGAGGATGGATCTTATCAGAAAGATCATTCAGGCATTTTGAAGGAGCTATTTAAAGGCTTATTAGACTAGATACATTGGCACCAATCTGAAGGACATGTAATATCTTGGAAAGAGATGAGGGACTTTTTCTTTTTATTATAGTTTAGACCTGTGATAACAAATCACTACAGGCTCCGGACTGTTTACAATAGCTAGAATGTGGAAAAAACCCGAGTGCCCGAGAACAGATGACTGATTAAAGAAACTTTGGTTTACCTACACAATGATTCTAAGCAGCTGTTATGTTAGAAAAGATGAAATTATGAAATTTGGTTATAAGTGGATGGACATGGAAAGTATCATACTAAGTTAAATGAGCCAGAAAGAGAGGGACAGACATAGAATGACTGCACTCATTTGTGGAATATAAAGTGACATAATAGGGGACTAACACCTTTGGACAGTAGAGATAAGGGTCAGGAGGATTGCTCCACGGCTTGGAAGCTGGTGTCACATGCTGGGAGAAAGGGCAGCTGGAATAGAGAAGGGATCACTAAGTAAATGATGGCTGGAGGGCTGTCTCGGGATGGTAAATACTTGCTGAAAGTAGACTATGGACCAAACATGATGGCTGCTTAGTACCTGTATTGCATTCTGTAGCACCCAGAAGGAGAGAGTGGGAGTAAAAGGGAATGTGCCTACCACAGAGGCAGGGGGTGGGAAGAGGTGGGGGTGGCAGGAGGTATACTGGGAACATTGGTGGTGGAGAATGGGCACTGGTGGAGGGATGGGCACTTGAACATTGTGTGACCGAAACGTAATCACAAATGTTTACCCGGGTTCGATCCCCGGCATCCCATATGGTCCCCCAAGCACCGCCAGGAGTAATTCCTGAGTGCAAAGCCAAGAGTAACCCCTGAGCACAGAAGAAAAAAAAATGCCAGTTGCATTGGATTGAGACACTCTCCAAGAATGTGACCTTGTCTTGATCAGTTGCTCGATAATTGTCCTATTTCTAAAGGTCATAGTTTGAGAGCCTCAGGCAAGTCTTTCTGGGAAACACTAAACAACACAGTCCATGCACAAACAAGGAAGTAGAAGTAGATGTAGGGAGAAGAGTATGAGTTTGAAGAATGTATCATTTTAGTTAGACTTTATTAGATTCTGAAGGATATCAGCAAGGAGGAAGGTGGAAGGGCCCAGGAGCATTTCGCAGGCTTCTGAGTTGGGTGATCAAGGTAGATTCAGTAAAATTTCAATCAGTGACTGAAGGAGGATACAGGTATTTCTAAGTCCTTAGAATGTGTGTGTGTTAATACTCATGCACTATTTTTTTCCTATTTTGTCATTCAGTTCCTCAAATGTAACATTTAGAGTGCTCTCACTGAGAATATTCTATCTGCTATGGATGAGGATGTTTAAAAAGAAATTACAAAATTCTCCCTTATGGGTATTTGCAATTACATTTAGCTCCATAAAACCTAAGGAATATTTTTCTTACTTATTTTCAAGTGGAAAGAAAAACCACATTTTTTCCAAATTTAAAGCAAATCTATTAATCAACAGATCATATACTTTTATTCTTTGTTGCTGGTTAATCAGTCCAATTTCCTTGGAAACAAATACCATATGTAACTAATACCTGAAATTGTTTTTCCTTGGTAACTCTACATAACAAATGAAAGAAAGCAGTGATGTTAATTTCTATCATATTTAATAACTGTTAATAATGACTAATAATAATATTTTATAAAGGTTAATAATAATATTACTTAATAGTATTATTTAATAACTGTTAATAATATTTAATAACTGCTCTAACAGTTATTAAAGGTAGAGCTAGCCTTGCTGAGAGTTGTGCCATGTATTCTGATGTTTCAGGTCTATTCCTCTTCCTTTGACCACATGTTAAAGTTATTTCTTAGTTGCTTGGTTACAGATAAAAATAGCTAGCTTCCTTTTTGGCATCCAAGTTGTCCAAGGCAAAAGAATTATTTTACAAGTTCAGGTGGATGGTGGAAAACCTCTAATATTCATGGTTTTATGGAGAAAAGGGAAGGTTCCTGGAATTTGAATATAATTTTTTTCTTACTGTGATTATGGCTGGAGCGATCCAGGTTCAATTCCTCTGCCCCTCTCAGAGAACCCGGCAAGCTACTGAGAGTATCTCGCCCACACAGCAGAGCCTGGCAAGCTACTCATAGTATATTCAATATGCCAAACACAGTAACAACAAGTCTTACAATGGAGACGTTACTGGTGCCTGCTCCAGCAAATTGATGAGCAAAGGGATGATGGTGATACAGTGAATGTGATTATAGTCCGTCTCAGTTATTCAGATAAAATGTCCTGACCAGGCAGTTAACAATCTCAGAGAAATGTCCAAGAAGCCTAGAAAAATGTGTTACTTATGTTTTCAAGTGGACATCAGTGCATTATATTAAAAGAAATATTACATTACAGGGAAGAAATATTTCTTAAAGTGGCAAATAATCATAGCATTTTAGGTGTGGCTTTTATCTTCAAAGAAATAAACCTCCTTAGTTAAGACAAGACTACCGAGAAAGCCAGAAAGAGGAAAGAGACAACCTCAAGAAGAAACTTTAATGAAATATTAGTACTTATTAAGAATTCCAACAAGATAGTATTTCACTGGAATCAGATAGGAATCTGTTGGCATATTAGTTTCACATGGGTGTGCTGAAGAAATATTGCCACAAACTGGAAGACAAGACAGACAACTGTCATCCCACAGTTCTTCAGCTCCGGCTTCTTAATCTGGTTCCACTTGCCACATCTTTTTACCCAAGAAACGCAGCATGGCGAGCACTGCCAGAATTACCTCAGATTCATGGTGCACTTGATTTTGGAAGACATTATTTGTCATTGAATGTTCAAATATTTATCTGTCGTTGAATTTGCTGTGCCCTCTGTTCAGTGGTGGTGTCCCTATGGTTTATGAAGCTGGTTTCTGCCCATGGTTCCTCTTTCCAAACTTGTTACATTTCTGTGGACCATTGTGTCTTACCAGTTGCCCCTAGTTTTACGTGTGGTTATTTATTTAAGTGATTTACCTGTGGTCCCTTGGAATAATCTGGGGTCTCACAAGGCACCAAGCTGCTCTAGAGGAAGACTGAACTCAAGGTGTGAGCCATGCTCCCTCTGAGGGTTCTAGGAGAGAACATTTCCTTACCACTTCCTGGATGGCAGCCGGAGGTCCAGTCTTCATTACCGACTGTGTTACTTTAGTCTCTGTCTCCATCTTTCCCGGCCCTTCTCTCAGTCTACCTCTGTAGTCTCTTCACCAGGCCCTCTAGTAAGGACAGAAGTCATTAGATGTAGGGTCGCAGGCCAACATGATTTTGTCTGACCTCAGTATGTCTGTAAAGACCCTATTTCCAAACAAAGTCACACTGGGGGATTTCAGACAAGACTTGACCCAGGTAGAGCAGCCGGGAGATCATCATTACTTGAGACGGTTGAGTTTTCTGCAGGTCGACCAGTATCTTGAATCTTCTCTTAGAAGGGTGGTCGACCCTGGAGAGTAAAGTCCAGGAGAATTCATAGCTACAGAAAAACTTGCACCCTAATGTGTCCTTCCTCTTATCCCACAACTCAGAGGGGAAGGACAAAGACAAGGATACAGAGAAGAAAGGAATAAAATGCACTTGTTCTGGGCCAAATTTGGAGGTGGGGCATGGGAGGCAGGGTGGCCTTACTCTAGACTGAGATCAAGGCTTACTCTTGGCTCTGCGGTCAAGATCACTTTTGGAGAGATTCACGGGGACCTATGTGGTGCCAGGGATTGAACCCAGGGTAGCTGTTTGCAAGGCAAGCCTTATCGACTGTATTGTTTTTAAAGCCCCTTGACCTAAACTTTTTAAAGACCAGCCTACCACCCTCATTGGGGTTTGGGGGGCACGAAGGCTCTTCAAACATTACTTGGGGGGTAGCATGTGGTGTTAGAACTCAGGCCTTGCCCATGTCATGCATGTGCTCTGCCACCTGAGCTGTCATGTCACCTTCCCTTGTCCCTTGATAGAAGCTTTGACATGTTATTACTGGAAAGATCTGAGGGTTGTCTTCTGAGGATAACTTATGTCTGTTTGCTCTGTATTGTGCAGCTGAAGATCAAGCCTGTCTCTCGGAGAGGCGGCGAGCTCTGTCTAAACTCCACTTTGGACCCGTGGGCTACTTCAGCCAATATAGCTTACTCTTCTCGGCTCCTGAGGAACGACAGGTCTCTCCGGGCGTGTCCAAGTCTGCCGCTTCCTGCCCATCCTTGTTCAAGGATCTCTTTGTGGACTCTGGGATTTTCCGCCCAATCCAAGAAGGGCAGGACACACAGATTGTTACCTCAGAAAGTCTCCTCAGAGAAGCCATCCGTGCAATTTTCCCCTCCCGTATGCTGGCTCGTCTGGCCCTTCAGTTTACAACCAACTCAAAGCAACTCCAGCAAAACCTCTTTGGCGGGAAATTCTTGGAGAATGCTGGCCAGTTTAATTTGTCAGGAGCCCTTGGTTCAAGAGGTACATTTAACTTCAGTCAGATTTTCCAGAAGCTTGGTCTCCCAGGCTTGCAGAATGGAGGGACTCTAGTTGATGCAACCAAGCCCTTCTCTGTGGACTTAGATTCAGATCCTGCCACAGAAATGCTTGAAGTCTCCAAGGAAGGGGTTTCTATCAATAAGACAATTGTGGGCAACTTTGGCTTCGAGGTCAACTTACAAGAGAATGTGAAGGCCCTGAAATTACTGGCTTCTCTTCTGGAGCTTCCAGAATTCCTTCTCTTCTTGCAACATGCCCTTTCTGTCCCAGTTGACATAGCTAGAGACTTGGGGGATGTCATGGAAATGGCCCTCAGCTCCCAAGGCTGTGAGCAGACTCCTGGCAGCCTTTTTGTCCCATCATGCACAGAGGAAGGGCGCTATGAGGATATTCAGTGCTTTGCTGGAGAGTGCTGGTGTGTGGATTCCCGTGGCCAAGAGCTTCCAGGATCCAGGCTTCGAGGCAGTCGGCCGAGGTGTCCCACACGGTGTGAAAAACAAAGGGCTCGCATGCAAAGTCTTTCTAATAGCCAGCCTGCAGGATCCAGCCTGTTTGTGCCTTCTTGTACCAGCGAGGGGCACTTTCTACCTGTGCAATGCTTTGGCTCAGAGTGCTACTGTGTGGATGCAGAGGGTCAGACAATTCCTGGAACCCAAAGTGGACCTGGAGAACCTACACAATGTAAGCCAGTTGGACATCTAATCTATCAACTGACTTTTTCTAGGGGCTCTAGCACAATGCATGACAGAAACAAAGAAGTTAGTGATAGCTTAAGCACACAATTCTGTTAGTGGTCCTGTTTGCTGGCTAATTTAAAGAGTGTGGGCTGGAGAGATAGTACAGGGACTAAGATGCTTGCTTTTGCACAAGGGTGACCTAGTTGGAGTTCCTGGAACTGCACATGGTTCCTTTGGCATGCCAGGCATGATTTCTGAGTACAGGAGCCAGGAGTAAACCAGATATTCACTCTCCCACCCCCAACCCCCTAAAAAGTGTCCAGAACAGTCTGGATAATATGAATTATACTAATTGATGCAGGAAGGGGGTTGATTTTGTCTTAATATTTGGGCCACCTACATTTCCGCTGTGATGATGGCAGTCAGTTGCTCCAGTGCTGAGTCAGTGAGGGGTATACTCTCTGAACATGAGGTTGAGGGGATTTCTGTGGCTCTATCAGGCTTTAGGCCTAGTGCACAGTTAATGTTTCAATCCAGGTCTTTCATATTTATTTGACTTCTCAATCTGCCATGCTATTTGCTGTTTCTCCCCAGGCCCCACACCCTGCCAGTTACAGGCTGAGCGAGCCTTCCTTGGCACAGTGAGAACCCTGTTCTGGGATTCTAACACATCGGCCACCCTCTCCGACATCTACGTTCCACAGTGCAGTGCCAGTGGGCAGTGGAGACGCATTCAATGTGACGGTCCCCCCGAGCAGGCCTTTGAGTGGTATGGACGGTGGAAGGATCAGAACAGAGGTGGTGAAGAGCTGGTTTCTATCCAGCTGCTAATGAAGAACATAAGCTACAGAGAAGCAGCTTCCGGAAGCTTCCATTTCTTTGTTCAAAGTTTGTATGAGTCTGGCCAACATAGCATCTTCCCAGGGCTGGCAAGATACTCTGTTTTCCAGGATGTCCCGCTGGAGGTGTTGGAAGGCAAGCCTACACAGCCTGAGAAGAACATCCTCCTTGAGCCCTACCTCTTTTGGCAAATTCTAAAAGGCCAGTTAACCCGGTACCCTGGGCCCTACTCAGACTTTAACTCTCCTTTAGCACACTTGGACCTGCGGAGCTGCTGGTGTGTGGATGAGGCTGGTCAACAACTACAAGGGACTCAGACAGGGCCAAACAAGATCCCAGCATGTGAGTAAAACTGTGTTAAAAAGTGCTGCATGTGTGTACACATGTGCGTTTTGGGTGTCCCAAGTGCTCAATGAGGCCTGAGGGCCCCTTCCAGTGATTTTTGTTTGTTTGTTTGTTCGGGGACAACATATGGCTATGCTCAGAGGTTACTCCTGGTTCTGTGCTCAAAAATTACTCCTGGCTGTGCTTGGAGCACCATAAGGGGTACTGAGAATAGAATCCAGATTGACCACATGCAAGGCAAGTGTCCTAATAATTGTGCTATCTCTCTGGCCCCTACCAGTGAGTTTTGGCCAACCAGGCCTTCAGTTCACTTCAAAGATCTAAGGATGTGATACTGTGTTAGTGTTATGGTCCAAAGGATTATTCCGTTTAGCTGGTAATAGTTGGAGTCCTCTAGACCCACATGCAGCACAATTTATAGGACCTCCAGAGTTGCATCTGGAGATGCTTAGGGGACCATGTGGTGGTGGTGTCAAAGAACAAAGCATGATCCTTAACCACTGTACAATCTCTACAGCCCCATATGTGTGTGTTTTTAAGGTGTCAGATTGAATAATTGAGTGTCAAATGTGGAACTAAGCCTAGAGAAAACTAGGTCCCTCCCTCTCCTCCTCCTTCCCTTTATCCCTCCCTCCCTCCCTCCCTCCCTTCCTTCCTTCCTTCCTTCCTTCCTTCCTTCCTTCCTTCCTTCCTTCCTTCCTTCCTTCCTTCCTTCCTTCCTTCCTTCCTTCCTTCCTTCCTTCCTTCTTTCCTTCCTTCCTTCTTTCCTTTCTTCCTTCCTTCCTACCTTCTTTCCAGACTGTGCTGCCTTCGTCTACTTCATTCAAATCTTCAAGGCTAGCTGGAAACTTAAGTTATATGACTTACATTCATCACTTTCTCACCTATACTATAGGTAACTCCTGGACTGTTACATCAATTAAATAAGGCTAAGTAAATGCCTGACATTAAGAATTACTAGTCTCCTTACATAATAAGTTCTCTATAACTATTGACTAAATTAATTCATGGAGATAAAATAGAAAGAACATTCTAGGGTGTGGAAGGAGATGAAGCAAAGAAAACTGTGGGGACACAAATGTGTGTGTACGTGCTTGTGTGTATATGCATTTGTGCACACACTTCAAAATGGTTCAAGGGAGCTGTGTTTGTGGGGTGATAGAAGATAAGATATAAGAATATAAGATATAAGAATATCTTACTCTCTTAGGTCCAGGCTCTTGTGAGGAAGCGAAGCTTCGCGTTCTGCAGTTCATTGAGGACACAGAAGAGATCATATTGGCCTCTAACAGTTCTTGGTACCCTCTGGCAGAGAGTTTCTTAGTGGCCAAGGGAATCCAACTAACTGATGAAGAACTGGCCCTTCCTCAACTCTCTCCCTCCCGGGAGACTTTCATAGAGAAGTTTCTGAATGGAGGCGATTATGCCCTCCACTTGGCAGCCCAGTCTAGTGAGTACCATGCTCTTCTCATACTCATTTCATCTGGGTGGGCTTGAACTTCAACTTGAGTTGCCTTTGGCTCATCTTCAGGACTTCATTGGGTTGGTTTTCCCCAGACAAAAGATTTTTCGGACTGAAAAAGCAAGCTAGTTGTGTGGTTCCTGTCAGCATTGAAGCACATCTCTCCAAAGAGACTCAGCAAAGCCTGCTGAGGGCAGAGTCCCACACGATGTATTGGAGACAGGTTTCTTTTTCAGAGATCAAAGGTGGCAATTCCATATGCCCCCCCTTTATGGCCTGATTTTAATGGGCTCCTCTCCAGTTTCAAGGATTTGGGGTCACCCTGAAGGGTAAAGGAGGGGCACCCTATTATTGAGGAACTACTGGGTTTCAGGTACTTGCCATATGGTCTTATCTAATCCTCACAGGAACTCCCCAAAGCATCAGTGGTTATGAGTTATCAGCTGTGGATAATAGAGAAGTGTGCTTGGCATTTCTGAACCAACTAGATGCCCTGATCTGTGTATGGGACATCCGAGTGTTCCATGAGGAGCTGCTGTTATCTCCCCATTGTGACTCTACCAGTGGGGGCAGAGGTTAAGTCCAAGTCCAACTTCACCTGATTAGTAGCATTTCAGCTTGCTAGGACCTCTGAGGACCATTCCTATGTCTCAGTTTCCACCCATTTAATGAGATCATGTTACCTTTCCTAGAGGACTGCAAAGATTCTCTCAGACCTCCACCTACATGTAGGTTGAAGGAACACTGGCAAACGCCTTCCTGCTGTTCAAGGGCCCCTTATGCAGTGTGGGTGGAAATATGTCCACGTGAGGGTCTCCTTTGTGGGGGCAGGACATGCTGGGTAGCTCTCGGCTTCCCCACTTCATCGTTCACCTCTGACACCACTCTCCTGATGCAGCCTGGAACTTCTATCAGAGACAGAGTCCTGCTGTGGGTGACGGGACAGGAGCCTCTCTGCCCTATATACCACAGTGTGATGCCTCAGGACAATGGGAGCCCATGCAGTGCCATGCCCAGACTGGTGAGCAGGGTGGGCCTAAGGTGATGGTGTCAAGGGGATTCTCATGGGCCCTTTGCCTTTGGAGGAAAGAACCCACAGTCACTGGGGCAAGTGAGGGGAAACCGGGCCCATCCCGGCAGCTATGGGCTAATCACCGAGCCCCCTGTCCTATGTGTCCTCTTTTGTACCATGAGAGAAGTAAGCTTGTGCCAACCTCAAGGTTGAGGTGGTGGCTACTGAGACCTGGGATCATGGGCAGTTCTCACAGGAAGTGCACAGGAATGGGGTTTTCCCGGGATGGCTGTGAATGCTCAGAGGGAGAGTTGTTTGCAGGGTGTGGGCATCCCTGTATGCTTCCTGAATCCTGACCTGGGACTGTCTTCTAGGACACTGCTGGTGTGTGGACAGGAAGGGCCAATACATTCCTGCCTCGCTGACTGCCCGCTTCTCAAAGCCTCCACAGTGTAAGTGAAGCCTGTGGATCCCTCCTTTCTGAGCCTAACTGCAGGCACCATGAGCTATGAGCACAGGTGTTGTTATCCAGTGGGTTGGGGATGGGAGAACCCCTGCTGATGTGTCCCCAGCGGAGCCAGTGTCCAGAGCTGGACTATGCTCGCTGACCCTGACCTTTCTGAACGACCAGCTTTCTCAGGTGGAAGCCGCTGAGAGGGCAGGAGCCAAGCAGGGTCCCCCACACCCTGCTTCTGGGCTTTTTATTCACTTCTCTAGTTCTGTCCACCCCCTCACACCAATGATCTAATCCCACGACACTTCCCAGGTCTATCAACTAAATGCCTGAATCCTGCCTCAGAGCTGCTGTATCTCATGTCATCTCTGCACCCTATCTGCTTTATCTTCTGTGGTTCCAGCTCTCTGCAGAGCACCCCTTACCCCCCACACAAACATACACATACATACACACATATACACACACCTGGCTCTGATGCTCAGGCTCTCTCTCTCCCTCAGCATCCGCACCAGTCTGCTAAGTACTTCTCTCACCTACAGGCCCCTCCACCTGTGAGACATCCCGAGCCAATGGGTTACTTTCCAGTTGGAAACAGGCTGGATCCCAAAGCATCCCATCTCCCAGAAACCTGTTTATCCCCACCTGTCTAGAGGTAAGGTCCAATGGTTCAGGAAGGGTACCAGCACTTTCTCTCATGACGACTTTTCTCTCTCTCAATCAATTTGTTTAGTAAAAAAATTCACAAGAAATTTTAGGCTTGGATTCTTGTCCTGTTTCTTGTAGATGTTGCTATGAGACTTTAGACAATGTACTTGCTTCTCTGTGCTTCAGTTTTGGATTAATTGCTAAGCCCTCTACCCCACAATGGTACACAGGGATGGATAGTGCTGGGAGTCTGTAGGCCCCATCTAGCACTGCTCAGGGGTATTTGGTACCCTTGGGATAAAATTCAAGGTCTCTGACCCGTTTAAATTTTTTTTAATGATAACCTTGAGTCACTCAATGATAACATTGAGTCACTCAATGATAACATTGAGTAGATAGTGTAAAACCTATCTACTGATAGCAAGGGTTATCTTGAAGCCTCAAGAAAGTTATAATTTCCCCATCTACAGTTGCTACCAATTTTCCAAAAAGTCATTTGGGCAGAATATTGGTACCCTTCCACCTGTGCTTCAACACCAGTGGGAGATGTGATGAGACCACCTCCCCCAAATATAACCTCTCCTGGGTGCTCATAGTTTAGTGTGACTGACCATTAGTATAAAAGTGCCTAAATAGGTACTAAGAAGTTTGTAAGTCTGTAAAAATAAATAAATGAATTTAAAAGTTATAAAAAAAGTGCCTAAGCAGAGGATTCCAGCTGGAATCATCTCTAAGAAATGTAAGTCAATTTTAGCAGGGATGAGGCAGCCACTCTCTGCTTCAGTCAGCTCCCAGGGTGCCTGGAAACTAGAGGGGAGCATTGATACTAGTGGAGCTAGTGAGCCTGTGGGGCACCGCGCACCAGGTTCCTGAGTTTAGTCTTCCTCATCCTGGAAGGATTATTATTATTTTTTTTTTTTTTTGCTTTTTTGTGTCACACCTGGAGATGCACAGGGGTTACTCCTGGCTCTGCACTCAGGAATTACCCCTGGCCGTGCTCAGGGGACCATATGGGATGCTGGGATTTGAACCCACGGGTCGGCCGCGTGCAAGGCAACGCCCTACCCGCTGTGCTATCTCTCCAGCCCCCTGGAAGGATTATTCTTGCTTGAGAATCAATCTAGTCCCTCCTTCTTGTGTAATTTCTGGAGAGAGACAGACCGACAGACCGACAGAGAAAATGTGCGGGTATTGAAGTAGGGTGTCTTGGGTCAAGTGAGTGGCTGAAGTTTGGGGCTGGACAGTTGTTCCCAGCCACCTTTGCACCCTTCCTGCCCCTTGCCACCTTGGGACCTCACAATGTCCCTCATCCCTCCTCTGAAGGAGCCGTCATCCTCTTCAAGACCACACTGTGGTTTCTGCTGCAGAACCATCAATGTAGGGGTCCTAGAACTCTGCTCACTTTTTCAAACACTTTTTTGGTTGAAGTCGTGTTTTATACAATCCTGGGTATATAAATATGTAAAATCGGTATACCAATGAAACATTTTCTGATAATGACTCACTGAGAATTGAATTTTAAAGCAATTCTTGACATGCCCTTCACACCCCTTGCAAGACCACCACCCACAGTTTCAGGAGTTCAGAAACAATGTGTGTAAGGGGACTGGGAGGGGAGGCACTGCCACGGCTATCCACCTCTGTTGGGAAGCTATCATCAGGACAGTTTGCAGGGGTGTTGACTTCCGCTCACAGACCTGAGGGCCACCAAAGCACCTTCCTGTGGCTTTGTCTCAGACAGGAGAGCATGCCAGGCTGCAGGCATTGGAAACTGGCAGCTGGTGCGTGGACCCGGCCTCAGGAGCAGGCATGCCACCAGGCCTGAACAGCACTGCCCAGTGTGAGTATCTGCCCCCCTCTACCCAGTGACCCCCAACGCACTGTGGGCATGAGCACCCAGAGCTGCTGCGTCCCTGCTTACTCCATAGGTGGTACCATCAGCTTGCTGTAAGCTGCCGAAGTTCCACTGTTTTTGTGGGTTTGTGGCAGGATGCAGGAGGAGCACAGACCAGCACGGACTCCATTAAAGGGAGCATTGGTGCCATTTGACTGGCTGTCCCGTGCTGATGCTCCCTGTCTCTGTAGCAGCGTGGCCCTGCATTTAGGTCTCATGGTGATGCCTAAATGTGGGCTTTGGGCTCGACAGTTGTTCCCAGCCACCTTTGCACCCTTCCTGGCCCTTGCCACCGTGGCATCTCATAATGTCTTTCATATCTCTTTTGAATGACCCTGAATGGCTCCTCTGAATGTGCTGTCTCTGGAACGTGAGTGTGCTGAGGCCTCGCCTCTGCTGAAAACCAGGGCTACCCATCTTGTCCTTAGCACGGTGGCCAAAGGACAGATACCTGCTTCATTCTGCTTCCACCCTGAAGGAGAGGCAGTGCTGGACCCTGGAGGTACCTGCAGGTGGTACCAGAGAGTTAAGACAGGCCATGTGAGGTGGGGTCAGTCATGCAGGTGAGCTTGGGACCCCCATCTCACCGAGTCTGCCTCTCTGTCAGGTCCCGGCCTCTGTGACGCTCTCCAGGATGGACGCCTGTCCAGAGGAGCCAGGCCGGGCTCCCTTCCCACCTGCAGAATGGAGGATGGAAGCTTTTCCAGGACTCAATGTGACCCGGCCCAGGATAGCTGCTGGTGTGTCCTGGACAGTGGAGAGGAAGTGCCTGGGACCCGTGTGGTTGGGCACCGGCCAGCCTGTGACAGTGAGTCCTGACTCCCTAGGCTGCAGGGAGGAGGACACTCTGCCTATCTCTTCCTACAGTTGAACTGGTGGACTCAGGGGGCAGAAAGGCCAGCATCTTCAAAGGTCCTGGGGTGGGACCTAGAGATAATAGAGATAATAGGGCTCCAAAACAGTGGCGAGGCCTAAGACATGGGCAGGGTCCAAGAGATGTGGTTGCATTTGGTTTTCTCGAATCCAACCTGGCGCAACTAACTAAAACTGCTCAGCCCTGAAGCTGAGATCAGGGAGGATCTGGGGGGTTAGAGGTCATCAGTGCTGGTCCCTCTGTAGCTGGGCCCTGGGCTGCTGAGGGGTCCATTCTTGATCCCCCTCTGCTCCAGGGAGGAGGACATGTGAGGAAGGAACTTTAGTTCCATGGGTACTAAAGTCAAGAACTGTAGACTTGCTGATTGTATCGCTGGCTGAAAACCTGTGTGGGAATCACATCCTGATAAGTGACATGGATAAAATTGCTCATAGAGACATGCACTAGAGCACAAAACCACATTGTTACACTTCAAAAAAGGTGATTGATTCATATCTATATTTTAAATATATTTATATATATATATTTTTTTAAAGGTTTACTTTTATTTATTTATTTATTTATTTTTTGCTTTTTGGGTCACACCCAGCGATATTCAGGGGTTACTCCTGGCTTTGCACTCAGGAATTACTCCTGGCGGTGCTTGGGGGACCATATGGGATGCCGGGGATCGAACCCGGGTTGGCCGCGTGCAAGGCAAACGCCGTACCCGCTGTGCTATCGCTCCGGCCCCAATATATTTATATTTTTAAAAAGATAATTGATCAACTGCTGACCTTTGACTTCTCCTCTCCACTTAAATGACAGTGCCAGTTAAATATATTTTGTGCACAAAATAGGTTAGATATTGTGTGAATTTGGATTTGGAGAAGTAAATGAAGACGTTCTGAAATATTCATGACACGTAGTTGATTGTCGGGTTTGGCAGAATGAGAATGCGACAGCATTAGTAAGTGACTAATTTGATGGTGATTGCTTTTCTTGATTTATGTCTGTAATTTTAAAACAATTATTTCACCCCCCCCCCC